>NC_059192.1:33003036-33274024 GCF_020615455.1 Coregonus clupeaformis | reverse complement strand
CTGGGTATTCTCAATACTGGAATTCTATGCTTCCCATTTCTTGCTTAACGCTCGCTCTGTGTAATGTGTCTTCTTGCATCTTGCAGCTAGAGAGTCGATTCACTGCTGCAAAACACACAGACACAAAGCAATGCTCCACATTGTGTGCCATCTTCCCTCCTCCACGAGTTAGAATCTTTCAACACAGTGGGACAAATGGTACTCTCTCTTTGCTTCCCTCCATGAGTAGTCAGCAGCACCTGTGCCAGCTCTCCACCTGGAACATGTCCGGCTCTTACGTCCTGTAATCCCTTTACTGCCACATAGTCTCAAATGGGAATGTGATATTATCCTGTTAGGTTGGCCAGAGTTGCCTTCACCCTTTAGACAAAAATCTTCAGAACATTGTTAAATGAACACTGTAGCCCTTCTTTACATTTTTTTTCTTGAGCCAGGAGAAGCCTTGATTAGGAAGGTGCACATTCTTGACTTTTTATAGTCCCTCTTTCACTAGACATACATCATCTACATTCTGCCTCATACCACAAATACATTTTAACCTAAAACATTTAATCTAACACATTAATTACTACTGCTCATATTCTTAATTTAATTTGCATATTTACCTACATTCCTCATGCCATCAGTACTTCCCCCTTTTTGTACACATGACTCACATCATGATTCATGCTTTTTCAAAAACAAAACATTGTTTATTGAGCCAATAGCAGTGCATTAAAATTACAACATTTGATAATGCATAGTGTATCCCTAAAATAATTTAATAATATAACATTGATTACATGGCTCCAGGTATCCCTTCATTCAGGGATAGCTCTCTTTTCCCTTTCATGGTCCTAATCATATATATGAGTATTGCAAATTATAAACTTCTTCAGAAGTATCAGTATATAATTCTCCTCAACTCAGTAAAATAAACTACCTTAAAATCCTCATCCCATCCTCTAGGATTTCCAGTGTGGGTGATCAATTCACACTAGAAAGTCAGGACATAGTTCAGGGTCATTAAAATCATCAACGAAGTGTTCCATTCTATAGTAACTAATCATTACCATGGTGAAAACATTTCATAACTAAATTAACTATCCCGTGTGCATTAGTCCTCATGTTGTTTCTTCTCAACAGAAATCACGTATTTACCCAAACTTACTCATAAAAAAATAAACATAAAATTCACTGTGTGCTCCTTTAAGGCGATATCACCTTTACCTGTTAACCACTTACAATCAAAATAAACCTGTAAACATCATACTAGGTGGGTTGTGTGTGTTTTTATTTAGAAAAACTAATTAAACAACAAACAAAAATAGCCAGGCCTTACTTTAATTTGGTAAGCTCCTTTTTCACGACTTAAAAACTGTTTCATTTACTAACTACCCCTAGCCCTGGGAAACATTCCAGAATGAAAATCTTTTTCTCCTGGAAGAGAATTAGTAATATTAGTTAACATTTCAATTACAATCATACTCCAAGATAGTAATTACACAAAAACACGATGCATATACACTTTCCTATCTCATCAATAATCGTTATCAATCTAATTCCTCTATTCTCCATAAAGAAGATTATAAATCTCTCAAAAGATAAAGCCTCAGTTCTTTGAGTTTACAATGAAGTATTTGTAATTGATTATATTCAAACTTTAAATATTCTGTAATTATCACAATGATTATTAAAGGCTAAAATCAGGTCATTCTGTCATATCAAATTATCCTGGTATAATTTACTTGATCAACATCATGGAAATATCTAAATGCCACATATTGTTCCTATCACCCCTCCTAAATTCATACTTTATTCATTCACTTAGTTAATACTCTGCGTAGGGAATCAATGATTTGTCTATTTAAAAAATGGTTTGAGATGTTGCCAATTGAAATTGGTCAAGCGTCCTGTTAAAAATTGTTAGGAACGTGTCTCCTACTCTCTCTTAACATAAACTACAGGACTTGCATCAATCCTGAAAAAAAAAACTCCCACTCAAAACATCCAGATATTACCATTATGTCAATAAGTTCCTACCTTCTACTATAACTGCAACTGTTTGGTAATGTAATCCTCTCCACTTGTTTTGCGTTGATGTTTAAAATAACAACCTATTGTTTAATAACCCCATTCTTTTTACTAATCCATCAGCCTAATAGTAAAACAACCTCCGGCCTGTTCAATGTACCAGGAAACAGATTATTGTTTTTAGACAAAATAACATTCTTATAACTCACTGTTGTCTTAAACAAACTATAGAATTTAATAATCATAATTAAAGGTATGTCAAAGGAACGTTTCACATAATTTAGCGCTAATACCAGATACGGTGGAAAAAGTATTTAGTCAGCCACCAATTGTGCAAGTTCTCCCACTTAAAAGATGAGAGAGGGTTCATTTCTTCTAGGTACACGTCAACTACTGACAAGACAATTGAGAAAAAAATTCCGAAAATCTCATTGTGGATTTTTATGAATTTATTTGCAAATTATGGTGGGAAATGGCGTATTTGGTCACCACACAAACAAGCAAGATTTTGGTCAAAGACCTGCTAACTTCTTCTTTAAGAGGCTCCTCCTGTCCTCCACTCGTTACCTGCAGCTACGTAGCACCTGTTTGAACTTGTTATCAGTACAAAAGACACCTGTCCACACAACCTCAAACAGTCACACTCCAAAACTCCTATGGCCAAGACCAAAGAGCTGTCCAAAGGACACTAGAAAACAAAATTGTAGACTTGCACCCAGGCTGGGAAGACTATCTGCAATAGGTACAGCAGCTTGGTTTTGAAGAAATCAACTGTGGGAGCAATTATAGCAAATGGAAGACATACAACACCACTGATAATCTCCTCGATCTGGGGCTCCACGCAAGATCTCACCCCGTCGGGGTCAAAATGATCCTTTTAAGAACGTGAAACACAATCCACCACCTGCACGGGGGACCTAGTGAATGACCTGCAGAGAGCTGGGACCAAGTGCACAAAGCCTACGATCAATTACACACCTACGCCCTTAGACCACAATCCTGCAGTGCCAGACGTGTCCCCCTGCTTGCCAGACATGTCCAGGCCCGTCTGAAGTTTGCTAGAGTGCATTTGGATGATCCAAGAGGATTTGGGAGAATGTCCTTTGGTCCAGATGAAACCAAAATAGAACTTTTTTTAGTAAAAACTCAACTGTCGTAGTTTGGAGGACAAAGAATGCTGAGTTGCATCCAAAGAACACCATACCTACTGTAGAAGCATGGGTGGAAACATCATGCTTTTGGGTCTTTTTTTCACTGCCAAGGACCAGGATGACTGATCAGTGTAGGAAAGAATAATGGGGCCATGTATTGAGATTTTTGAGTGAAAACCCTCCTTCCATCAGCAGGGCATTAAAGATGAAATTGGCTGTTTCCAGCATGACAATGATCCCCAAACACACGCCTGGGCAACTTGAAGGAGTGGCTTCGTAAGATGCATTTCTAGTTGTCCGGGAGTGGCCTAGCCAGTCTCCAGATCTCAACCCCATAAAAATCTTTGAGGAGTTGGAAAGTCTCGTGTTGCCAACTGGCCAGCCCCAAAACATCACTGTTCTAGAGGAGATCTACATGGAGGAATGGGCCAAAATACCAGCAACAGTGTGTGAAAAACCTTGTGAAGACTTACAGAAAGCTTTGACCTCATGTCATTGCCAACACAGGGTATATAACAAAGTATTGAGAAACTTTTGTTATTGACCAAATACTTATTTTCCACCATAATTTGCTAATAAATTCATTAAAAACTCCTACAATGTGACTTTTCTGGATTTTATTTTCTCATTTTGTCTGTCATAGTTGACGTGTACCTATGATGAAAATTACAGTCCTCTCATCTTTTTAAGTGGAGAACTTGCACAATTATTGGCTGACTAAATACTTTTTTCCCCCACTGTATGTGCTTCACATCCCGATATATAGCCCAAACTATCACTACTTTCTTTTTCATCCTCTTACTAAATCATGTCATTAGTGAATTCTATCCTACAACCACTACTACTTAACAACACATTTTAATTCACCAAATATAAATCATTATTTTTAATACCGTCTATTAAACAATCCAAGTCAACCTTTCACATCTCCCAATAAACCTCCTTAAACTTCTTTTCAAACAATCCAAATGAACATTTCTCATCACCATAAACAATCTACTTAACCTTCTTCAAACAATCCAAGTCAACATTTCTCATCACCCAATTAACATCCTTATCCGTCTAACACAGAAGACCATCAACAATATCTACTCATTCTCTACCTCTGAATTTCCATCTAACGGTATTCAACAGATGACCATTTTTTAAAAGTTATAGTCAAAACAAAAAACATCTATTCACGAGATGCAACTTTTATTACTATGTTATACTATCCCGCCATGTGTTGGGTAAGACAATCTCTTTAGTATAATCTTATCAATTAAAACCAGTAATTATTGTCAACATCATCAATGTAAAGAGTTTTGCTTCCTTCCCAACATGGTGCTTGAAACCAGAGACCCTCTCTGCACAGCATTTATGACAACAATCACCCTCAAACTTACCGTTACCCGTCGCGCCCACAAAATCCGGGCAGTCCTTTGCAAAGCAAGTTAAACAACTCACTTCCAGGTCGCAGAGCAAGTTACAGTCCACCACTCCAAACGCCACTATTTCTCACCACTAACTAGCTAAGCCCTTTCACAACGTAACATAACCCCTCCTTCGACACTTCCTTCTATTTGCAACTAATTATTCTTAGCCACAAAATCCGTAACCCATAATGACACGTACAGCTCTTTCTTTCAGTGAGCTCCCATTCACCTAACACCACGCAGACAAAAACATGGAAACTATTCATTTTTACTAGCAAGCACTTCAAATAAAACACATTCTCAAACAGCATTCTGCATTTCGTACCTCTATCATAGGGTTGAAAAACGAACTTAAACAAACAAACAAATCCTAAATTACTGTGGTAACTCCATGTTTGGTTCAGTTTATCTGTTACAGAGTAGTGTGTCAGTAATACTTCTGTAGTGACCTCAACCAAAAGTGCCATAGTCCTCAGTCAATGTTATCTTTCCATACTCTACTTCCTTCCCACACTGCTTCATTATTCCTGTGTTTGTTTAATAATTCATTTTATTCTCTGAGTTCCCTTGCTTCACTTCCCCCTGAATATAAGACATTTGCTTCTACAGTGCTAAATAACCATCTCATTTCCCCTTTCTGATGAAACTAAGATCATAGCACAGCTCAGTAGGAAACCAACTCCAATCCCCATTATTAGAATAAATCTGATCTAGGTAACTGTTTTTCTTAGGCTATAAGTAACACCAAAACACTTGCATGAGTTGATCAGCATATATTTAATTTATATCCATAGTATTAATATCCCAATATGGATTGACATTATGCCACCATGCTCAATCGTTTAATCTAGCAAACCCTTAGGCAACGCAAAAAAATTACTACCACGCAATCGTCTCGCTATTCCTGTTAAATAAGTGAGTCTTTCCATTTCAACCATGCACGCTTCAAACCTTCCCTTCTACATCACCAAACCAAATACTTTGTAGTATCTGTTGAAGCAACACATACCAGCAGTTGAATTATACTCAGAAACCCAGATTTTACTCTATGCCATTGAAATGACAAATCCCACAAATAGTGCCATGACAATGGTTTGTCATCTTACCCGCTGATACAAAATGAAGTTCCATCACTTCACCACTTTTTAGCTCCACAATGATAATTAGTTTAATGGAAACCCTAAATTTGCTTTGTACTATATTATACATTACGTCTATAACCACATTACTTCTGGGCAGTGTATTCCTTAAACCTTATTTCTATCACATGATCTAACAATGGTACAACTTAGAAAACACATTAATTACTTCCCCACCCATGATGTACGTCTACGTTTGGGTGAGCAAGTTAATACATATATAACATTGGAAACTTCTAGGTACTCACATCAAATACTATTTTCATGCTTTTTAACCAATTATCAATCCACACAAATCTCTTCAAACATTTTCCAAGCGGAACCAAAACCACAGACTGTAATTTCCCGGACACTCTCTAAAATAACCTCACAATCTCCATACCATTCCTTGATATTCCATCACCTATGCTGTTATATATCGTAACTTCTTATCCAAACTTATATCAAAGTATCATATCCATTTCTATAACTTATTATGCACCCTACAGATTCAAATTACTTTCTGCTCTTTGTTCATAAGATAGCCCATGTTGTCCTATTAAAATACTTAACTTCGTCCGCTGCCTTTTTCTCCTTATTACTTATATTTCCTTGCCATCGTGCGCTCATTAAATCGCATGCTTTATACGCCTCTTTCATATAATGTAAATCCCATTTCGAGTTGCTTACGACGATTTTGTCAATTATATATTTCCGTGCTCTGTAACTTATCCCTTAAAAAAAAACATACTCATTATTTGTCCATGCAGATAAATCACCAAGACATGGTCCCCCATTGAAAAATCATAATTTACTTAACATCTATTACTTTTACAAGAGACTTATTCTAAATGCGGATTTGCCTGTAATAATTTTGTCACTTCCTGTCTCTCTCTTCGAGTTAAATGAAGCTCTGCTTTACTCTTAATGGTGACTGTTTTTCCAGATACCGGTCTATTAAACTGGCCATTCATTACTGCTATTAGTTCATGTAATATTAGTAATTAAATACTTAAAACAAATCCCCATTCTGTATTAAAACGTTGTTTGCCTATTTTTTTATTGGTGCTATGATTCCATAAGTTACATTGCATCTGCTCCATCTCCTGGCTGTTTTTGAGTACTTCTCTCTGCTTTTTATGACGATTTACCACCTCAAAGGTCCGTAACCTATTTATTTTATATTGCCTTCCACACTACGGGAATAGAACCCAATCTCTTTTGTAATGTCCTTTTACATTAAGGGAATAACACCCACTCTCTTAATGATGTATCTTACATCAAGGATGCCCTGCGCCCATTCTCTTTTATAATGTACTTTTACATTAAGGGAATAACACCCGCTCTCTTAATGATGTATCTTACATCAAGAGAGCCCTGTGTCCACTAGTTTGTCCTCTGTTGCCTTAGCTCAGTACTTTGAACACCCCCTATTTTGAATCATAGCAATCTGTTATGAGTTTCTCGGGTATCAAGTAATTCATGATGCAATAAGATATTTAACACTTTGCTGGGGAGTTCATATAAGTATTTAATACATACCATGGTTCGTTATAACAGAATGACATGGCTTTGCCTCTTGCCATACCCAACTAACTTGAACAAAGAGACCCTCTCGCTTATATACCCTCTGTTACACGTTTCTTCAACCACATCTGGTAACCCTCATTGGGCACTCCCTTCTTTGATGTTATTCTCTTGTCCCCCAAGGCAGTATATCCTATCCATCAATCATGCTACCATAAACATCAGTAATCTACTTTGACATAATGGTGTGTAGACTCTGTGGCACCAAGTCACTTATCTACTAACTCTAACCTGGTTCACACAACACTTTGAAAACATCATAACAGGTTGAGAGTTTCAGAGTTTCTCCATTTCAAACGTGTGGACTAACGTCTCACGTTTTCTGGTCTAACCATTTTGTAACGTGTAGCTTCAGCTTCACGCTTCTTGGTCTTGTAGAAATTCAACCATTTGCAACATCCGGCTTATACCATAGTATGCTTGGTCTTCCTTTGGTAATGGCGTTGTAGTTTTAAACCAATTTTGTAACGTTTAGCTCGCGCTTCACGTCTGCTGGTCTTGTAGAGTATCAACCATTTTAAACCGTGGGCTTCCAAGTGAATTTCTTCACGAGGCTTTTTATGCACTCGGGGTAAAAGGGGTGTTCCATCATGTTTGTGCTCATCTGGGCATGGCCACTGACTGAGAACAAATCAATACGGAAAACAATAATCTCATCTAGAATGCTAAAATCACTTTGTTATCTTCACAAAAGTATTATTATACTTAATAATTCATTTTATACAACAATTAGATGCAAACCTCATAACTGGGAGGTGTTTAATGACATCACATCATAGTAACGAATTTGACATGATTGTTCTTTAAGTCCCCACCAACCATTTCCCACATCCTTTTAAGTAGGAATATTGTTTCATTATCCACTTTTGGATGTTGGAGTCTTGGCGGGAAGACATCCTTTGTTAACAAAGGGGTCCTTTCACCCAATTCTTCATGGCAAGGAAGAGAAAGTCTGCACTGTATTTATGACCGGTCATAAATCTAGCCCCCAGGAAAGGGGATGTTCAAACCTTTGCCGAGCCGGCATCTTTGATCCTCAGCCCATGAGGGCAAGTCATGACATGTGTAAGTTATTTTCACTCACAGCCATTGACCTACCCAAGCTTGACTGAGCTGAGGGGGTGTCCTGTGTGGCTTGTCCTTTAACCGTCTCTCTCCCCCTCTCTCTCTCCCTCTCCCCATCCCACCCTTTCTTTCCCTCCACATCTGCAATCTCTGTTGTGAGACAAGGTGATCTAGACACATTGGTGTCATGACACATTATTATTAGCATTAGTATATTATTTGCATATTAGCATGCCATGACAGAATAAGGATAAGGCTTGGTGGTAAAATAGCAGTGGATAGAAATTGCATGTCTGCATTGCTTTGGCCTTTAGGGATCGCATGTGACCTTTTGTTAATCTTGCTGAGACAAGCAATTTTATCCAGCCCTCAAAGCATCAAAACAATAATGTGCCTATGAGAGGATTTGTGTAAGGTCATTTGAGGATGGATTGTCTACTGGTAAACATTTCGAAATATCCCACACAAACAATACACTCCTTATTTACATTTCTAGTTCAGAGTAGATAATAGAATAACTACCGGTAAATAAAAATATCTTCTTAGAAAGATGTTGAGCAGCACAGTTCAAATTTCTACCATCACTACTTCTCCACCAACCTGTGTTCATTCATCCTCTCCCACACTATCAGTTGTGTCGAGGAGTGGCTGGCTACTGGCAGTTTCTCTGGCTGTGTCAGCTCTCCCCTCCAGTCTCTAGTGCTTTGTCACCCACCGAGCATTGTGGCACCTAGGGAGTGCAGAACCGGTGAGGTGTCACAGCTAATGGCAATGTAAACCTAAGGCCGCCTGGCCACAGACTCTCTCTCTCTCTCTCTCTCTCTCTCTCTCTCTCTCTCTCTCTCTCCTCTCTCACTCACACACACTCACACGCACACACACACACCCTAATCACCTTCCTCTTCCCATCGATTTCAGGTATTTTATTACTCAATACAAACACTCAGAGTCCTCTGGGCCCTCTGGGGATAGTGCATGCACGTACGAATGTGTGTGAGTGAGTGTATAAGGTACATTAGATGTGTTTTTATTGTGTGCATTAATTGTGTCCTTAGTTCCCCCTGAAGGTCCAAAAGATAAATGTTTTTTTTTTAAATCACTTTGGTGCTATTATCACAAGTGTGTGGCGATTTTTTAAAAACTCTTAGTACAAAACTCATAACTGGTAACACTTGTAACGCAGCAAGTCTTATATTCAGCTCAGTGTTCAACACCATAGTTCCCTCCAACCTCATCACTAAGCTAAGGAACCTGGGACTGAACACTTCCCTCTGCAAATTGAGTGAACACGTCACTCTGCAAATGGATCCTGGACTTCCTGACAGGCCGCACACAGGTGGTGAGCGTAGGCAACAACACATGTGCCACGCTGACCCTCAACACGGTGATCCCTCAGACGAGTGCTCTGAAATCAGAGTAGATAGCCAGAGCGAATTTACCAGCTACGTCTATCGACAGTTGTCGCAGTGACATCATGAACATTCTATTGAAATGGTTACTTGCATAGTAGAGTCTTTTGTTTAGACATGTAGCTAGGTAGCTAAACAATGAACACTTTTCTTTGGTGCGCCAGGACCATTCACAGTTGAGCTCACTCAGTTTAGCTCAACGCTGATTGGCTATTATTTTATACTTTTTCTATCAAGGGATGCCAAATGCTCGCTGGCTTCCCTTGCATTCAATGCTGTGGTTGGCAACAATGTCATACTTTTTTTGACCAGACAGCATCAGATAGATGGCTCACGCATACAGAGGGCAGCTGTTTCACTCGCTCGGATGCTTTCTTTGGTGAGATCCACTCAGCCTGTTGCGAACTGAAGGTTGTGAAACACAGAGAGACAAAATATGAATTATTTTATGTTTTCTTCTTTTATTCTTGGTAAAGTTTTTGGGGAAGCCTGGTTTCCCTTGGCATCCATGAATACACGCCACTGGCCTTTTATTGTCCCCAGCACAAGGTTAACCTGTGTAATGACCATGCTGTTTAATCAGCTTCTTAATCTGCCACACCTGTCAGGTGGATGGGATTATCTTGACAAAGGAGAAATGCTCACTAACAGGGATGTAAACAAACTTGTGCACACAATTTGAGAGGAATAAGCTTTTTGTGCATATGGAACATTTCTGGGATCTTTTATTTCAGCTCATGAAACATGAGACCAACACTTTACATGTTGTGTTTATATTTTTGTTCAGTGTAGATTGTACAATATTTGATTTTTTTTTTTCTTCAAGCTCTGTCAAGTTTGTTGTTGATCATTGCTAGGCAGCCATTTTCAAGGCTTGCCATATATTTTCAAGCCTATTTAAGTTAAAACTGTAACTAGGCCACTCAGGAACATTTAATGTCGTCTTGGTAAGCAACTCCGTTGTATATTTGTGACCGACTGGCTCGATTCAGTCTTATGTAGCAACATTTTAAATGGTGTTTTTTACATTGCATAAAAGTAGAGACTCAGAGCTAGAAAATTGTATATCATACACTACAGTTGAGGAACAATGGTAAAGTAATTCTGCTTTGAAAGTTGATCAACTTGTAACCTCACTTTTAAGAAAATGGCCCTGGAATGTTTTGGTACACCTACTGGAGAGCTCTTCTTTGTCTACACCCATTCAGCGTTGTTCACACCCTCTTAAGCTTTAGCCCCACCCAGCTCTTTAAGGATTCACATGAGGCCATGTACTAAACAACCAAAGATTTCAAGACTAAAGGCTGGTTTATACTACGGGTGTATTCGTAAATTCAATCTGGAGTGCCAGAGTGTGCTCAGAGTGCACTCTGGGCATTCGTAAACTCAGAGCATTGTCAGATTGTCCGTTTGTAGTTCAGAGCGTTTCACTCTCTGAGTGTTCTGAGCGCACACTGGACGCTCTGGCCAAGGAGTAGGGTTGATCCAAGCGTTCTGACCTAACAGCAGTCAAGTACCCAAGCTAACTGGCTAACATTGGCAAGCTTGCTAGCTACCTCCAAACACAAATAAGGGAACAGCTCACTCTGACCATTTTATTCGCCCTAGCAGAGCGTGGGTGACTGCAACTGTGCTGCTGGTAACAACTTAATTAAGCTGTTTTACACCGGCCATATTCAACGGGTGTTGAGCGTTCGTAAATTTGTCAGTTATTCTGCACTCTGGCACACTCAGATGAGTGCTCTGAAATTGGAGTAGATAGCCAGAGCGAATATACCAGCTACGTCTATTGACAGTTGTCACAGTGACATCATGAATATTCTATTTAAATCGTTACTTGCATATTGGAGTCTTTTGTTTAGACATGTAGCTAGCTAGTGTGGTGTCAGGACAACAATGCTGATATGCTGTGTAGACAAGAAATCCGCTTGACACTGTATTTGATTATAAAGGTTTATTATATCAAAGGTTCTAGCGTCAATTTACAGATTTCTGCAGAAATCCGCAGAACAACTAACCCAATCTAAAAATGATTATTCTCCCCGTCCTTTGTTCCAACCATGGTATTTCATCCTATGTAACATATGGGTGGATTTTGATAGACCAATCCCTGGCTTCCACATATCCAAGTCTCCTCTGTTTCAGGGGGCTCCTATAGTGATGCTTTCCAGATGTTTCAGCAAGGCAGAGTAAAATTCCTCTAACACACCATTTGCAAACGTCAGCCAAAATTATAAACTGTTCAGATACTACATATTTCCCCCCATCGAGACTAAGTCTCGAAAACAAAAAGAATAGGATTATGACAAATAACAATTTTTCTTCTTGAGTAACTTTAGCAATAAAACAAAATGTATGGAGAGTAAACACATTTTTATGTAGACAAATTGTTGTGGAGTGTAAACACATTTTTATGGAGTGTGAGAGTGAAAAACCTGTCTGGCAGCTTTCATTCCAAATATCTATCAAGACAGAAATTCTCTCACGGCCCCTCTGCCCCAGGCGACCACCTAAGTACTCCAGATCAATTTATAAATCTTTATCAATGCATTTTAAGCTATGATGCAATTGAATACACATGAAAACCTCAGAAAACAAAATACAATCAAAAATGTCCACATACAGGCTGGTCGACCCATCGGACCCTCCTGTGGATTCTCTCTGTCCCTGCCTAGACCCAATATCCCTAAGCATCCACGAAAAAAACTAAAACATCTGAGGTCCCCACATGTACCCAACAACAGAAAACATCATTCTTCAAAAAATTTATACAGAAAGAATATGACACAAATTATGTATTACACACACATATATATATATATATATATATATATATATATATATATATATATATATATATATATATATATATATATATATATCATTGCAGACACTGGAATGTAGTCCACTACACTGCATCTCCTCAGCAGTGTCGACTTTCAATGCAACGTCGATGATGGAATCTGAACATTTCCACACCTTCCTTGTTCCACTTCCTCCAGTCCATTCATATTGTCCATGTTTGAGTATTTGAATCCCACTCTACACATCCCCATATACTTCTGGAAGAAAAGAAAACACCAACCAGTATCTTTTGCAAAACAACACATGCAAATTAAAACATCAATATCAAAAATAATATAAAATGATATATAAAATGAATCACATTAAATTTCCCCACTTTGATTCATAAGAAAATACTAAATATCACAATAATATGTAAAGAAATGTGAAAAATGATCGGATATTCAAAATTTCCTAGAGTTACTTCAACCCTAGTTTTCCTAACATTTTTATCTGACTTTTCTTCCCCAATTTTTTTCAAAATCAATTTCACTGATTTATCCACAAAACTCTTTCCCATTTTCTGAGGATATTAAATCGGGAAGTCCCCACCTGCTTATGACTTCTTTACACAAGAACTTGAGCAACCGATTGAGCATATTTTCGCTTGGTTGGACAGGCCTCCGGCCATCGTGAAAACCCATCAACTGGTTTTATCATATCAACAAAGTCGATAACCAACTCACGCATAGGACCTCTCGGTGTGGGAATGTGACCAGGAAGAACAATCACACCTCTGCGAACATTATTTTTCAGACAGATTGTGCACCTACCTATAACATAGTCAACCTGTTCAAGCAAATATGGTGCCCAAAAACCATATTCCTTTGTGATCTTTCTCCTAACCTCCCCCCTTGCAACATGAGCTAACCCATGTGCTTCCTGATTCATCAGACCTAATAGGTCTAGAGGCGCTACTATCAACCCCTCATGGTTTCTCCAAAGACCAGTAGCATCTTTGACGGCACCTCGGTCTAGCCATAACTGTTTGTCGATCGTAGAAGCAGCTTCCTGCATCAAAATCACATCCTTAAGCGTAATTTTGTCTTCCAAGTCCACTCCATGAGTGACCAGAAAAACTTTGTCCAATTTGTCCGCTCCTGTGACGGCTTTTGCAGCTTCATCAGCAGCTTTGTTCCTTTGTGTGACTTTTGACACATCGGTTTTATGAGCTGCACACTTAGCTATCGCTATCTCTTTAGGCTTCATCATAGCATGCAACAATTTCATTATTTGCGCATGATGTTGTATTGGAGAACGATCCGTTTTCTTAAACCCTCAACCTTTCCACACTGCTCCAAACAAATGACATACACTATGTGCATATGCAGAATCAGTGTATATCGTCACTCGCTTTCCTTCTGCTAACAAACACGCTTCTGTTAGCCCCACAAGTTCAGCAAGTTGTGCAGACGCAGGCTGTGGTATTACTTCAGCCTTTTCAACAACAAATCCAGTTCCTTGGGCTTTAACTACTGCATAGCCAGCACACTATTTATTTCCCACACGATAACAAGACCCATCAGTCCAATACTCCAGGTCTGCCTCACGTAATGGAAAGGCTTGCAAATCTGATCTAAGCCTTGAGTATTTATCTGCTTCTTGAACACAATCATGTGGCTCACCATCCTCTGAAGTTGGCAAATTCTCGGCTGGATTCACCGTATCACACCTCACTAGGGTGACATCTTCCTGCTCTAAGAGCCTATGATAGTTTCTGAGCCTAGGCATAGTCAATGTAAATTCCCATAGTTCAGAAGATTTCTGAGACTATGATGGGTAAGAATTGTTACTGGGTAACCCATCGTAACAGATGATGCTTTGTCATACATTGAATATACTCCCACCATTGCTCTGTAGCACAGTGGTAGCCCTAGTTCTACTTCTGAATAGGCAGTAGAGTAGTAGGAAATAGGTTGAGGATTTGTCCCTGTACCTGTCGGCTGACAAAGAACTGCACATGCATATTTACCTCCAGTAGAAGTAGACACATATAGCAAAAAATTCTTAGAGTAGTCTGGTAGTGTGAGTGCAGGTGCCTCCTGTAACCTCTGTTTGATAGTTTCAAATGCCACAAGGCCTTCCTGTGTCCAGGAAAGATTGCTATGGAGTTGACCACTCCCAGTATCTTCAACCATAGCTCTCAAAGGTCCCG
The DNA here is from genome assembly GCF_020615455.1 of Coregonus clupeaformis. Lineage (NCBI taxonomy): Eukaryota > Metazoa > Chordata > Actinopteri > Salmoniformes > Salmonidae > Coregonus > Coregonus clupeaformis. Next base: position 33,259,267 of record NC_059192.1, on the reverse strand, counting down.
TCAAACTAGCATAGCTCTCAACCCAAGCTGAAGAATAACCAGCAATACCAAGAAATGTCATCATCTCTCTGACAGTTCTAGGCTTCGGAGCCTTACGAATAGCTTCCAATTGACTGTCCGAAATGCTTCTGTGTCCATGCGTTATTTTCTGACCCAAATAAACAACCTTCTCCTGGCAATATTGCAACTTTTTCTGTGAAACCTTATGCCCCTTTTCTGCCAATACCTGTAGCAATTTAATTGAGTCTTTATGACACGTTTCCTCATTCTGTGAGCAGATAATTACATCATCCACGTACTGAATGACAGTGCTTTGCAATATCTGATCTATCCCTACCAAATCATCCTTCAGTACTATATTGAAAATGTGCGGGCTATGCTTGTACCCCTGTGGCAACCTACTGTACTCATAGAACTGTCCCTTATATGTGAACCCAAATAAACCCTGACTTTCTACACTAAGTGGAACACTAAAACATGCACCACATAAGTCTAACACTGTGAAATGTGTCACATCAGGAGGAATTTGGGCTGGAAAATCAGATGCCACTTCATTCACTGCTCTCAAATCATGAACCATACGATAAGTCTCATCGGGTTTCTTCAAAGGCAACAAAGGTGTGTTACTCTGAGGATTTTTTGTTGTCCTCAAAACACCTGCTTTCGAAAGTCCTTTAATTTGTGGTTCGATCCCTTGGATTGCTTCATCTTTCAATGGATACTGATTCTTCCAAGGAGGTCTGGCTCCTGGTCAAAGTTCAACTTTCACCAGTTGGGCTGATTTCACAAGTCCAATATCGGTACTGTGTTGAGAGCACAAACATTCTGGAACTTGTTGCAACATCTCCTCTTTCATAGGGTCTGAATCCATCTTCGCACTGCAAATAGATTCATGTGTCATCCGTACAGCTTGTGGCTGTCCTTGTCCTTGTGCCGAAATCATGATTTTGAGAAATCGCTGATCTTCACTCCTCCAAATCGCCAAATTCTCTTTCATCGGTACAAAAACAGCTTTCTCTGCTTCTGTCATCATTTCTCCTATTTGCTTCTGCTCATAGTGTCAGGGCGTGTTGTAGGTGTAGTGTAGGAATCAAACGCAGGACGCAGACTGAATGTTCCAAATGCTGTAATACTGGCCCAAACACAGGCAACAGGACAACTAAGCCCGACAGCAAAAAACACGCACGAAGGCGAAAGGTAGATGCGCACTAACAGGTGCGACAAAAATGAAACGGTGCACACACAAGTGCAACTAAGCTCCAGCACAGTGGAGAAATACGCTCAACCGAGCAAAACACAACACTGACGGAAACAATCATACACAACACTAGACAAACACAACGAGAAACTTATAGGACACTAATTACGTAAAACAGAAACAGGTGTGGAAACAAACAGACAAAAGCAAACGAACATGAAACATCTATCGGTGGCAGCTAGAATTCCGGAGACGACGACGCGCGAAGCCTGCCCGAACAAGGGAGAGAGGCAGCCTCGGCCGAAACCGTGACAGTACCCCCCTTGGACGCGGCTCCAGACGTGCGCCACTCCGGCCTCGGGTGCGGCGCAGGGCGCGTCGGATGCCTCCGATGGAACTCCGTCCAGGAGCGACGGGTCCAACACGTCTCTCCTCGGCACCCAGCACCGCTCATCCGGACCGTACCCTCCCACTCCACTAGATACTGGAGACCCCCCATCCGACGTCTCGAATCCAAGATGGATCTCACGGAGATCGCCGGTGCCCCCTCGATGTCCAACGGGGCGGAGGAGTCTCAAGATCTCATCTTCTTGGAGTGGGCCCTACCCACCGGCCTGAGAAGGGACACATGGAACGAGGGGTTAATACACTTATACTCCACAGGTAGCTGTAATCTATAACATACCTCGTTCAACCTTCTCAGGACTTTAAATGGCCCTACAAACCGCCGACCCAGTTTCCGACAGGAGCAGGCGGAGGGGCAGGTTTCTGGTAGAGAGCCAGACTCGATCACCAGGTGCGTACACCGGTGCCTCACTGCGGTGGAGATCAGCGCTCGCCTTCTGACGTCGGAGGACCCGCTGCAGGTGGACGTGTGCAGCGTTCCAAGTCTCCTCCGAGCGCCGCGCCCACTCATCCACCGCAGGAGCCTCGATCTGGCTCTGCTGCCAGGGTGCCAGAACCGGCTGGTAACCTACACATTGAAATGGAGTTAGGTTAGTGGAGGAATGGCGTAAGGGAATTCTGGGCCATCTCGGCCCAGGGAACGTCACCTTGACCACTCCTCCGGCCGGTCCTGGCAGTATGTTCTGAGAAACCTACCCACATCCTGGTTTACGCGTTCCACCTGCCCATTGCTCTCCGGGTGATAACCCGAGGTGAGGCTCACCGAGACCCAACCGCTCCATAAACGCTCTCCAGACTCTGGAGGTGAATTGGGGACCCCGATCAGCCACAATGTCCTCGGGTACCCCGGTAGTGCCGGAACACATGGGTAAACAGTGCCTCGGCAGTTTGCAGGGCCGTAGGGAAGACCCGGCATGGGGAGCAAACGACAGGCCTTAGAGAACCGGTCCACAAACGACCAGGATGGTAGTATTCCCTTGGGAGAGGGGAAGGTCTGTTATAAAGTCCACTGAGAGGTGGGACCATGGCCGTTAGTGGAACGGGCAGGGGTAGCAACTTACCCCTAGGTAGATGTCTAGGCGCCTTACACTGGGCGCACACCGAGCAGGAGGAAACATAAACCCTCACATCCCTTGCCAACGTGGGCCACCAGTACCTGGCACTAAGACAGTGCACTGTCCGGCCGATACCGGATGTCCAGAGGAGGGTGACGTGTGAGCCCAATAGATCAATCGATCCCGAACCTCGGCGGAACGTATTCCGACCCTCCGGGCACTGTGGTGGACTAGGGTCGGTGCGTAACGCCCGCTCGAGTTCAGCATCGACCTCCCATACTACCGGTGCCACCAGACACGACTCCAGGCAGTATGGGAGTGGGCTCCACGGACCTCTCTCCTCCGCGTCATACCGCCGAGACAGCGCATCTGCCTTGCCATTCTGTGACCCAGGGATGTACGTGATCTTAAAAGTAAACCTGGTCAAGAACATACTCCATCTTGCCTGGCGAGGGTTCAGCCTCCTCGCCGCCCGGATGTACTCCAGGTTACGGTGGTCCGTCAAAATGAGGAAAGGGTGTTGAGCCCCCTCAAGCCAGTGCCTCCACACCTTTAGAGCCTGTACCACGGCTAACAGCTCCCTGTCCCCTACGTCATAGTTCCGCTCCGCCGGACAGGCTTCTTAGAATAAAAAGCACAGGGGCGGAGTTTAGGTGGCGCGCCAGACGTTGTGAAAGCACGGCTCCTAAACCGGCCTCCGACGCGTCCACCTCTACTTGGAACGGCAAAGAGGGATCCGGATGCGCCAGCACCGGGCCGAGGTAAACAGGTCCTTCAGCCTCCCCAAACGCCCTGTCCGCCTCGGCCGACCACTGCAGACGCACCGGACCCCCTTCAACAGAGACGTGATGGGAGCTGCCACCTGTCCAAAACCCCGGATAAACCTCCTGTAGTAATTTGCAAACCCCAAAAACTGCTGCACCTCCTTCACAGTGGTTGGTGTTTGCCAATTACCAGCGACCCGACACCCGGTCTACCTCCATCTTCACCCCTGACGCAGACAACTGATAACCCAAAAAAGGAGACCGACTCCTGGAAAAACAGACACTTCTCTGCCTTCACATACAGGTCGTGCTCCACCAGCCTCCGCAACACCCTGCGCACCAGGGCCACATGCTCGACACGGGTAGGTGAGTACACGAGAATGTCATCAATGTACACCACCACCCCCTGCCCCTGCATGTCCCTGAAGATCTCATCCACAAATGATTGGAAAACTGATGGAGCGTTCATCAACCCGTATGGCATGACCAGATACTCGTAATGGCCCGAGGTGGTACTAAAGGCTGTTTTCCATTCATCACCCTCCCTGATGCGCACCAAGTTGTACGCGCTCCTGAGATCTAGTTTCGTGAAGAAACGCGCCCCATGCAACGACTCAGTCATGGTCGCAATCAGCGGGAGTGGATAACTATACTTCACCGTAATCTGATTGAGACCACGGTAATCGATGCATGGGCGCAAACCACCATCCTTTTTCTTCACGAAAAAGAAACTCGAGGACGCGGGGAAGTGGACGAAGCCGTATGTATCCTTGTCTCAGCGATTCGTCTATGTAAATCTCCATAGCCTTCTTCTCCTCCCGAGACAGAGGATACACATGGCTCCGTGGGAGCGCAGCTCCTGCCTGGAGGTTTGTCGCACAATCCCCCTGCCTATGGGGTGGCAACTGCGTCGCCCTCGCCTTACTAAACGCAATAGCCAAATCCCCATACTCCAGGTGGAACGTGCAATGCGGGCACCTGGTTTGGACTCTCCACCGAGGTAGCCCCCTACGGAAACGCCCAAACATCTACCCACACACTGAGCAGACCACTCCATCAGAGCCCTCTCCTGCCACGAAATCACTGGGTTATGGGTACTCAACCAGGGCATGCCCAGCACCACCGGATACGCAGGAGAGTCAATCAGGAACAGCTGAATCATCTCCTGATGATCCCCCCTGGCGCACACATCCTAAGTGGCGCCGTGACCTCCCTGATTAAGCCCGTACCCAACGGACGACTATCTAGGGCGTGAACGGGAAAAGGAACATCAACAGGAATGAGGGGAATCCCTAACGCTAAACAAAACTTTTTATCAATAAAATTCCCAGCCGCGCCTGAATCTACCAGCGCCTTATGCTGGGAATGAGGTGCTACCTGTGGAAAACGTACAGGCATACAAAAATGGGCAACAGAGAGCTCTGGGTGAGTGGGGCGCCTACTCACCTGGAGGGAATCCCCAGTGCGGGACCTGTCGTCATCTCCCCTAGGAGGCCATCCCCAGCACCTAGCCGCGGTGTGTCCTCCCGACCACAGTTGGTGCAGTGGATGGACCCCCTAGCCTGCCGACTCCTCCTCTCTCTAGCGCCAGCGCCCCGAGCTCCATAGGACAAGGCTCGGAGGCGCTGGAGGGTGGAAATGGACGGACCCTCCGCAGGACGTCCGCGGGTAGCCAGCAGGGTATCCAGCCTGATGGACATATCAACCAGCTGGTCGAAAGTGAGGCTGGTGTCCCTACAAGCCAGCTCCCGACGGACGTCCTCTCGTAGGCTGCATCGGGTATAGATCGATGAGGGCCCGATCATTCCACCCTGCATCTGCCGCTAGAGTACGGAATTGAAGCGCGATTCTGGGCACTTCTCCTCTGCCGGAGGAAAAGCTCCCCCGCCGCCGGGAGATGGTCACACCGCCCGAAGCGGCGGGAGAACTTCGGTGTACGTAATCGTCGTGGCGTCGATCTTCCTCCACTCCGCGTTGGCCCACTCCAACGCTTTTCCGGCCAGGCAGGAGATCAGGCGGACACGCTCTCATGCCCTGAAGGTGCCGGGTGCACTGTGGCTCAGGTATAGCTCTACCTGGAGCAGGAATCCCTGACACCCAGCCGCGGTCCCGTCGTAGGCCCTCGGGAGAGATAGTCGGACTCCTCGAGGTTCCGGCGCTGGACTGGGCGGGCTGGCCGATGGTGCTGGCAGGGCGGGCGGCGGTGGAGGCGAACCCCAGCCTCGGAGTGTGGTAATCACCTCCTGCAGGGCGGTCCCCATCTGCAGGAGCTGCTCTTGCTGGTCCCGAACCTGGGCTTCCAGTCTCGTCTGGGCTGCTTCGGCTCCTGCTGATTCCATTGCTGGTGTATGATTCTGTCAGGGCGTGTTGTAGGTGTAGTGTAGGAATCAAACGCAGGACGCAGACTGAATGTTCCAAATGCTGTAATACTGGCCCAAACACAGGCAACAGGACAACTAAGCCCGACAGCAAAAAACACGCATGAAGGCGAAAGGTAGATGCGCACTAACAGGTGCGACAAAAATGAAACGGTGCACACACAAGTGCAACTAAGCTCCAGCACAGTGGAGAAATACGCTCAACCGAGCAAAACACAACACTGACGGAAACAATCATACACAACACTAGACAAACACAACGAGAAACTTATAGGACACTAATTACGTAAAACAGAAACAGGTGTGGAAACAAACAGACAAAAGCAAACGAACATGAAACATCTATCGGTGGCAGCTAGAATTCCGGAGACGACGAACGCCGAAGCCTGCCCGAACAAGGGAGAGAGGCAGCCTCGGCCGAAACCGTGACACATAGCCTTTAGAAACCAACAAGGTCACATGTGGCACACTCTTCTCAATCTCAAATTCTTTATCCAGATAATCGTCTGTGTTTATCTTCATAGCTGCTCCTTGTGGTCCTAAAATTACGCAACATGAGCTGAGTTTAACTTTCTTTGGTTGATGACTCAACCATTCCCCTGAGTTCGATTGGGCAGCATTCTTGAAATACTTGAGCGTACAATGAAATGGATATTCTGGAAGCCTCGCACCTGGCATGTTTGCCACAATGAATTTCTCCCATATCTTAGCCTGCTTCAAAAAATCTGCACTGAGATTTCCAATCCAAAATACTGAAGAAGAATCCATCTCTGTCGTCATCAACAATTGGTGGGCTATATGATCTGTATAGACACCTTTTGTCATGCTTCCAAGTCCAACCACCTCTGCCAGTTTGCTCCTTACTGGTGAGGGCAGTCCCATCTGCAGTTTAGCTCGCAAAATTGACTGCTCTATTTGACTCACATCTGGATCATTTCCGGTAATATTTCTCCACACTTGATGAACTCTTGACACATAGGCTCTCGGATTTTCTTGTTGTCCTAGTGGGTCAATCAGAATGTTGTCAGGATGCACATTTGTTGGAAACATATCTTTCATATCCACAGCCAAATTCTACTTGCAGCTAACAATTCAGGATCATTCACCGCAGTCCCCACATATCGATGAAGTCCAGCTCTCTGAAAAATTTATTCCATACCTGGAATCCCAAGGAGATTAGCCAAAATTCTCTTAATGTCTCCTATGGCAGACTGTGTTCCCACTGTAATTTCTTCCAACTTTGAAATCCAAGGATATGCTCCATCTTGAAGAGTAGGCAGCTTCTCAAGTATATCTGACATATCGGTATTCTGCAAAGGCTTATGCTCCAGGTTCTGTCCTCGAATTATCACTGGCATCATCTTCTTACTTGTGTTCCCTTTTCTTGGCCTCAATATGTATTTCCTCTCCAATTTTTTAGATTCTTTTTTCAGCAGTTTCTCCTTCTGTATCTTCATCTTCTTGAGTTGTTCTTCCAGTTCTCTTACTTCTTCTAAATGTTTCGCCTTATCCAAGCATGATATGCATCGGTCTATATCTCTTTCTATTTCTTCTGTGCTAGTCATTGTAGAACAAAATCCTCTTGAACATGAAGCACCTTTAATCTCCAAATCTTTATCGCTGTCTTCATCTTGACTTTCATCAGAGCTCGGATCTCTTGTATCCTTCTCCTTCCAACTTCCATCACCCCTTCTTTCCGCTCTGGCCAACCTCTGTCTGATCACAGGGTCATATCCACCCATGATCTCTTCTGAATCACTCTGATCATCATCATCATCATCATCATCATCATCATCATCATCATCATCTTCAAATTCCATCCTCCTGAACCTCACTCTACCCTTAGTTTCCAGACGTGTCGTTTTCTTCTTACTTTTGGAGTTTGGATTCATCTTTATGGTCGTTTCTGCTTGTCCTCTCTCTATTATTCGTTCATCTTCATCTCTGATGCAATAATCACCCTCCTGAATGATCATTGGAAGCTGAGGATAGACGTCCTTAAACCCTACATTTTCCTCGTAAAGTGGGTGCCTCTTTGCTGAATCCGTATGTGAGAAAGGTGTATTGACTTCTGCCATTTAGTTTTTCTGTTACCTTCGCCTCTTTTGCCATTTTCTCTCTACCTCTGTCTCTTATCTTTTGTATCTTTTTATCAGTTTTTGTTTTTGTTAAGTTTTTGTTAAGTTGTTCAAACAACTTAAGAACACCCAGCTCTCTTTTGTCTCTTTTCTTTACGTTGTTCCCCTTTTTTCCCTTTCTTTTATCTGCCTTATACGTCGACACAAGCACTTTCATTATCTTCATGACGTCTGGGTTAAGAGTTCCTTCCACTGGCCATGGTTGTTCAATGTCAGGCCAACGTTTATTCCATTTTCCAGATAACCTTGCAATACCATTAACTAGAGGATTACTATTTTGTACTACATCAACAGGAGTAATTACTTTCATCGTTTTTATGTCCTTTTCCCCCATTGTAACCACTCTTTTATATTCCTTTATTGTGAATTATTTTATTATTATTTTAAAATAATTAATTTGTAGACCCAAAAAACTTTTAGCTATGTTGCTTATCAATCCCTCCTATTTTTTAAATTAATTAATTAATTAATCAATATATTTATTTATTTTTATTAATTTATTAATGTATTTATATTTTATTTTACCAAATTATTGATTAGTGGCAATCTTACCACATCTGATCAGGAAAAGTAAAGGAAACTAGTCAACTCCAGAGCAATCCAAAAAAGAAAGACCTTTAATCCAGCAACACTACAGCACCCACAAACCAATTACTTAATAAGCACCCAATTACCTTAATTTTACAGAATAATGTCAGTGCTGGATTTCCAACACAACTCTAATCAAAACAACCCATACACAAAAAACCCTAATGTGCAATTCTCAATTACATCAATTGATCAGTCGGTTGCCAAGTCCCTGTAAAATTGTCACAATATGAAATATTCTATGCATACACAATGTATCTATTATATCCTGTAAGGGAAAGTATGTTTGTGGATAGAACAGTACTGGCCTTAATTGGTCTGGATCCGGGGCAGCACACACTGTCGCGTGACGCACTGGTCAGCACCTCCTCTCTGTCTCCTCCTTCTCGTTTCTCACATCACAGAAGAACAAAAGAAACAGACAAGAATTTAGTATTTTATGCACTCACTGGGTTATTTCAACCATACAATACCCTTTTCACATTCGCGCTAAGAAATAAGCAAACAGCTTAACTCAGGAATATTATAAATAGCGCAATAACATTTTATTTTATTTTATTATTTTTAATCCGTCAACATATCTTCTCATTTATAAATTCAATGTATCTCAATCAAATAGTTTGATAGGTAAGCAACAGCCACTTATCAAACAGAATACTTTATCTGTGTGTTTTCAAAGTCCCCCTCTTTCTTCTCTGTCTGCAGCTCTAAGTCTGCGTGTCACAGCAGCTCAGTGCAGGCAGGGGAGTGGCACACTCACTCTGCGCAACTCTAAATTCCTAAAGTCCCACACATGCGCAGCTCATTCACCAGTACGATTTCATGGTGAGAGGAGCTCCCGCAAGCAACTCTCTCCAAACAGCAGACAGTAGACAGACCAGCTGACCCTGCGTTTTTTCCAACACAGACAAACAGTAACACTGAACAAAATGCACAAACCAACACAAAACATAGAACACAAATCCTACTTAGAAGTTTCTTATCTTCACTTATTCTAATCTGCAGATTTATATAGATATTTTCTTATCCATTACAGATCATCTCTATGCAATCATAACTCCTCCCAGGGGGCTCATAGTTTTTTTTAATCAATTATGGAAACGTTCTCTCAAATGGAGACTCATAAGGTTTTAACCGTAAGTCCTCCCGGGGGGCTCATAGTTTTTAACAATTCTGGAAACGTTCTCTCAAATGGAGACTCATAAGGTTTAAACCTTAACTAACATATTTCCTTACAAAAAAACTAAAACCCCTGTTCTCAACCAAAACATATATATGTATATATCTCTAACATAAATGTTATCATAGGATGAGTCGACACAGCTGGAACACAGCAGAGACCTCCCCATGTACACACATGCATAGGCTCTCTTTCACACACACACACACATATTCAAACAAGAATGCATCCGTTCACACAATACTCTAAAGCATGCTTACGTCGCTCCTTTTCCCCTTTATATTCCTTCCTAAATTTCTGCTACCTTGAGTTGCAGATATTCAATGAGAGGCTACATCGAACATATACTTAGTCAACTATATTCAGAGAGGTAACATGCAATTGAATATATATTGTACAATCTCACAGTTCCCAGAACTGACCCGAAAGTCAACCTAGTGACTTTCCTAGGATTTACGGCCCATCTTAATGATCGCCTCGTTTGAGGGCTTCCGTAGATCAGCGACGTCCTAACAGTATACTTTTTTCCTTATTTCCTTGTCTTATTCCTTCATTCTATTCCTGGACACTCCTTTAAATTTATTCAAGCCAAATATCCCTGTGCCCAGTGTTATATATTCCTATAGACACTCCCCCCTGAAATTTAGAAATTTAGAATGGATTGTCATCCCACAGCAAATAACAGCAAGGCGCACACACAAGTCCTTTGACGGTACATCCCCTCAATGCACACACACAGCCACACGAACTGACCAGCGCCCAAAGTTGTGAGAAAGCTCACCTTTCTGCCGGCCTCTGTAGCGGGAGTCAGCTCGCGGCCCATGATGAAACGCTGAGAAAAGATGCAACACGTCCCAAATCCTCATCGCCAATTAATGTGGTGTCAGGACAATGATGCTGATATGCTGTGTAGACAAGAAATCCGCTTGACACTGTACATGATTATAAAGGTTTATTATATCAAAGGTTCCAGCGTCAATTTACAGATTTCTGCAGAAATCCGGAGAACAACTAACCCAATCTAAAAATGATTATTCTCCGTCCTTTGTTCCAACCATGGTATTTAATCCTATGTAACATAATATTGTTGGATTTTGATAGACCAATCCCTGGCTTCCACATATCCAAGTCTCCTCTGTTTCAGGGCGCTCCTATAGTGATGCTTTCCAGATGTTTCAGCAAGGCAGAGTTATAAACTGTTCAGTTACTACACTAGCTAAACAATTAACCATAATCACAACTCATAACGTTACTACCCTGCATGAATCTGCAGGTAGCTAACCAACCAGGTTCAATGTTAGCTAGCTAGCTAACATTAGGCTATAACTAGCAATGAAAATGGCTCTGAGATTCAAATAATATTACTACACAGATCATACATGTAATGTTAGCTAGCGAGCCAGCCAGCTAACGTTAGCTAGCTAGCTAACAGTACGCTTTAACTTGAAATGAAAATGAATTTCTGACAAAATTAGAAACGTGTAACATCTGAAAATGTAGCAAGCTAGACTATCTTACCCATACACATCGATGGACCCTTCTCCCTCTCTGTCACGGACGCAATGGTTGTCTTAGTTTGAAGATGTCATCCGGAGACAGGTGTTTTATACAACAGCGTTCTGTGTGTTCTCTTTTCGACTCCATCTGCATATTTGCAATCAAACGCCAGAATTTTCTCCATCTCCTTAGCTATGATACTCTAATTCCACCGTGCTTTCCACTGATTTCAAAACTCGGTCCTCCAGAAAGTGGAGAGCAACACCTTTGCAATTCTACTACGTGATATCTTTCAAAAAAGCCCTGTTAGAAAGGATTACCTACACATACTGACCAGCTGATGTTATAGACAGAAGCATGCTACATGGCAGACCAATCCAAACTCATCTCTCAGCATGTCCAGCCCATCCATTATCTCAGCCAATCATGGCTAGCGGGAAGGTTCCTGTCTTTAACTGTGGCTAACCAACTAGGCTCGCAATTTAACAATTTTCACATGTTCCAGAAGGCATTTCTGCCAAAAAAAACATTTTGATTAAAAAATAAGGTTATGTTCAAATGGCTCTCCTGTGAAGTAGTGACGCGCGACATACGCCTAGTTTCCTGAAATGAGTCACATTTGGCCTGAGTTAGGAAGGATGCTTGTATCTTTGTAGTGACTGGGTGTGTTGATAAACCATCCAAAGTGTAATTAATAACTTCACCATGTTCAAAGGGATATTCGATGTCTGCTTTTTTTCTTTTTACTCATCTACCAATAGGTGCCCTTCTTTGCGAGGCATTGGAAAACCTCCCTGGTCTTTGTAGTTGAATCTGTGTTTGAAATTCACTGCTCGACTGAGGGACTTTTCAGATAATTGTATGTGTGGGGTACAGAGATGAGGTAGTAATTAAAAAATCATGTTAAACACTATTATTGCACACAGAGTGAGTCCATGTAACTTATTATGTGACTTGTTAAGCACATTTTTACTCATGAACTTATTTTGTTTCCCTGGCACTATTTCCACAAGCTAACGTTTTAGATACTTTTGGATGATTTGGACCTGATGCGTGAAAAATGCTAATGTCGGTCTCAAGACTTGAATGGGATTTGTGACGCACATGCTAAAACATTAGCATGGGAAACTAAACCAAAGCATGGATTGCTGTCAAAATCAAATCAAATGTTATTTGCAACATGCGCCGAATACAACAGGTGTAGACCTTACAGTGAAATGCTTACTTACAAGCCCTTAACCAACAATGCAGTTTTAAGAAAAAAAAGTGCTAAGTAAAAAATAGACAAGTAAAAAAATGCAAATAGTCCGGGTAGCCATGATTAGCTGTTCAGGAGTCGAATGGCTTGGGGGTAGAAGCTGTTAAGAAGCCTTTTGGACCTAGACTTGTCGCACCGGTACCTCTTGCCGTGTGATAGCAGAGAGAACAATCTATGACTAGGGTGGCTAGTCCGCAGTGATGTACAGGGCCATACGCACTACCCTCTGTAGTGCCTTGCGGTCGGAGGCCGAGCAGTTGCCATACCAGGTGGTGATGCAACCAGTCAGGATGCTCTCGATGGTGCAGCTGTATAACTTTTTGAGGATCTGAGCACCCATGCCAAATCTTTTCAGTCTCCTGAGGGGGAATAGGATTTGTCGTGCCCTCTTCACGACTGTCTTGGTGTGTTTGGACCATGATAGTTTGTTGGTGATGTGGACACCAAGGAACTTGAAGCTCTCAACCTGTTCTGCTACAGCTCCATCGACGAGAATGGGGGCATGATCAGTCCTCTTTTTTTTCCTGTAGTCAACAATCATCTCCTTTATCTTGATCACGTTGAGGGAGAGGTTGTTATCCTGGCACCACACAGCCAGGTCTCTGACCTCCTCCCTGTAGGCTGTCTCATCATTGTCGGTAAACTTAATGATGGCGTTGGAGTTGTGCCTGGCCATGCAGTCATGGGTGAACAGGGAGTACAGGAGGGGACTGAGCATAGACCCTTGAGGGGCCCCCGTGTTGAGGATCAGCGTGGCAGATGTGTTGTTATCTACCCTTACCACCTGGGGGCGGCCCGTCAGGAAGTTCAGGATCCAGTTGCAGAAGAAGGTGTTTAGTCCCAGGGTCCTTAGCTTAGTGATGAGCTTTGAGGGCACTATGGTGTTGAACGCTGAGCTGTAGTCAATGAATAACATTCTCACGTAGGTGCTCCTCTTGTCCAGGTGGGAAAGGGCAGTGTAGAGATTGCATCATCTGTGTATCTGTTGGGGCGGTATGCAAATTGGAGTGGGTCTACGTTTTCTGGGATAATGTTGTTAATATGAGCCATGACCAGCCTTTTTAAAGCACTTCATGGCTACAGACATGAGTGCTATGGGTCGGTAGTCATTTAGGCAGGTTCTTAGTGTTCTTGAGCACAGGGACTATGGTGGTCTGCTTGAAACATGTTGGTATTACAGACTCAGTCAGGGACATGTTGAAAATGTCAGTGAAGACACCTGTCAGTTGGTCAGCGCATGCTCTGAGTACACGTCCTGGTAATCCATCTGGCCCTGCAGCCTTGTGAATGTTGACCTGCTTATAAGTCTTATTTACATCGGCTACGAGAGCGTGATCTCATAGTCATCCGGAACAGCTGATGCTCTCATGCATGCTTCAGTGTTGCTTGCCTCGAAGCTTGCATAGAAGGGATTTAGCTCGTCTGGTAGGCTCGTGTCACTGGGCAGCTTGTGGCTGTGTTTCCCTGCCACATCCGACAAGCGTCGGAGCCAGTGTAGTACGATTCAATCTTAGTACTGTATTGACTCTTTCCCTGTTTGATGGTTCATCGGAGGGCATAGTGGGATTTCTTATAAGCGTCCGGGTTAGAGTCCCGCTCCTTGAAAGCGGAAGCTCTACCCTTTTAGCTCAGTGCAGACATTGCCTGTAATCCATGGCTTCTAGTTGGGGTATGTACATACGGTCACTGTGGGGACGACGTCATCGATGCACTTATGGATGAAGCCAGTGACTGATGTGGAGTAAAGGTGGTCTAGAGTTTTTTTTGGGTGGAAATGAGGTAGAATGGATTTAAGTTTCCCTGCATTAAAGTCCCCGGCCACTAGGTGCGCTGCCTCTGGATGAGCGTTTTGCTGTTTGCACTCAATGAGCTGTATAAGGCCATAAGCAATCTTAGTGCCAGCATCGGTTTGTGGTGGTAAATCGACAGCTATGAAAAATATATGAGAAAACTCTCTTGGTAAATAGTGTGGTCTACAGCTTATCATGAGATACTCTACCTCAGGCAAGCAAAACTTCGAGACTTCCTTAGTATTAGATTTTATGCACCAGCTGTTGTTTACAAATATACACAGACCGCCACCCCTTGTCTTACTGGATTCAGCCGTTCTCTCCTGCTGATGGAGCTTATATCCTGCCAGCTGTATGTTATCCATGTCGTCGTTCAGCCACGACTAGGTGAAACATAAGATATTACAGTTTTTAATGTCCCGTTGGTAGGATATCCTTGATCTTAGGTCGTCCATTTTGTTTTCCAATGATTGTACGTTGGCTAATAGAATTGATGGAAGAGGCAGATTACTCGCTCGCCATCGGATCCTTACAAGGCAACCCGACCTACGCCCACAATATCTCTGCCTCTTTCTCATGCGAATGACAGGGATTTGGGCCTTGTTGGGTGTCCAATACAAGGTGAATAATCGCTGTCCTGATATCCAGAAGCTCTTTTTGGTCATAAGAGACGGTGGTAGAACCATTATGTACAGAATAAATTACAAATAATGCAAAAAACACACATAATAGCACAATTGGTTAGAGGGCCGTAAAACGGAAGCCATCTCCTCCGGCGCCATCTTCACTCATACCTTGTCCATAGACTGCTTACAGGGTAAGGTAAGCAATGTGTAATTTGGGTTTACTATCCTTTTAATGCAATCATTTTTTATCGTTTAATATGTGTTATAACAGTGTTCAGTTATCATCACAATATTTCTCAAATTGCTCAATAAAAAACAAATGAAAGAATTATAAATTATCTTTATTTTTTTAACAACCACAAATTCTTTATGGGAAATCAAATTAAGTCAAATCATTCATTTAATAAGTAAAGAGATTACACATGCTGGCTGGCTGTTGGAGCAGCGGGTCGTGTGAGAAATAGCAGACCTCTCTATAATCCTGATCTGATTAAGGAATTCCCTAACATCTTTTAGTTTGTGTAAATGTAAATGAATGAAACCTGCTTTTAGTCACTTTTGCTTCAGCGAACACGATATAAGATTATAGAATCACCAGTTGTGTCCCAAAGACACAATACGGAAATATCATGTTCGATAGGGAATAGAGAAATACAATAGGAATTACAATATTCTAATATTGTAGTGGGATGGAGTGTGAAGCATTTTCTCAATTTTCATTTGTTGTGGCGCTGATCGGGGAAATGCCTTTACCGAATTGACATCCAAACCGAGTCCAGTGACATGCCATAGGTTACAAAGTACTCTATGTGATAAGTTAGTAAAGTGATAACTAATATATCTGCTTGGATGGCATAACTACAATTGTCAAATGTCACTATTTTGAACTAATGAGACGATGTACATTAGCATAGCCTACAAGCATGATTGTTATTGTCTGTTGCCCCACCATATTAGAAAATGGTTTTACATTGTTGCAAAAGCCTGGCAGGAACAAGAACAAAGACATAACAGCAAGACATTTACATGACAATAAGCCATTCAGTGTAAGAGTGTAGACATGACAAAGAAAGCACTGTGGTAGCACATCATCATCTTTGTGCTCAGTGCCAAATGTTTAGGCTAAATGCTGCAGTAAATGGGTGCTAAATAAATGCTAATTGCTAATGGGTGCAAAAGACAGGTACACTAAACAAATATATAAACGCAACATGTAAACTTTTAGTCCCATGTTTCATGAGCTGAAATAAAAGATCCCAGAAATGTTCCATTTGCACAAAAAGCTTATTTCTCTCGATTTCTGTGCACAAATTTGTCTACACCCCTGTTAGTGAGAATGTCTCCTTTGCCAAGATAATCGATCCACCTGACAGGTGTGGCATATCGAGAAGCTGATTAAACAGCATGATCATTACACAGGTGCACCTTGTGCTGGGGATAATAAAAGGCCACTCTAAAATGTGCAGTTTCGACACACAACACAATGCCACAGTTGTCTCAAGTTTTGAGGGAGTGTGCAATTGGCATGCTGACTGCAGGAATGTCCACCAGAGCTGTTGCCAGAGAATTGAATGTTAATTTCTCTACCATAAGCCACCTCCAATGTTGTTTTAGAGAATTTGGCATTACGTCCAACTGGCCTCACAAGCGCAGACCACGTGTATGGCGTTGTGTGGGCGAGCGGTTTGCTGATGTCAACGTTGTGAACAGAGTGCCCCCATGGTAGCAGTGGGGTTGTGGTATGGGCAGGCTACGGACAACGAACACAATTGCATTTTATCGATGGCAATTTGAATGCACAGAGATACCGTGACGAGATACTGAGGCCCATTGTGAGGCCCATTTTTTAAAGGGACAGTCATGTGAAGGCCATAAATTAGGGCCTAATTAATTGATTTTCATTGACTGATTTCCTTATATGAACTGAATCTCAGTAACATTTTTGGAATTTTGTTGCATGTTGCGTTTATATTTTTGTTCAGTATATCATCAAACTACTGTATTACAATTAGCTGTGTTTTAGGATTTCACCACAAAAGTGTTTCTTAATCATGGCACTGGGGAGCCAAGGGGGTGCATATAATTGTTTTTGCCCTAGCACTACAGACCTGATTCCACTAATCAAAGGTTTGATGATGAGTTGAGTATTTGAATCTGGTGTGTAGTGCTAAGGCAAAAACAAAAATGTGCATCCTTTTTGGTCCCCAGGACCAGCAATAAGAAACACTGCACCAGATGATACACTTCAAATGTCACTTTCTTTACCATAGCACAGTGAAAAGTAGCCAAAGCCCCAATGCTTGTTTACCAGTATTAGATCATACATTCTCTTCCTGGAATCAATTATAGTGCAAGAGCACATACACTGAAGGTCATATCTCTGAGGCCAATCTAATTAGCTTATGTTTATTTCCTGTATGTATTCTATACATACATCCCCAACCTGGTCTCAGAGCATTTCATATTATTCTGTTTGTAAATCAGAGAAATTCAATTTAGTATATGTTACGTTTCGTATGGTATGTATTAATTTGTTAATGTCCAGCACCCATTTCGTATGCTATGTTACGAATTATGATGTCGTATTATATGTTAGAAATTGCAAAATATACAATATGTGATGAATTTGAAAAAACGTACAATATGTTACGGATTTGCAAAACGTATGATATGTTACGTATTCTAGCTAGGAGAATAACGTTAGCTAGCTCGCAGACGTTAGCTAGGCTAGGGGTTAGGATTAAGGTTAGGGTTAATATTAGGAGTTAGGTTAAAGGGGAAGGGTCAGCGCTTAATTTGAGCCGGAACAGGATCCAGCACCTCTCAGATTTGACTTTGTTTGTTCCGCCACCCATTTGCCCAGATCCGGTACCTCTCGCGCCATGATTTATTAATTATTTAACTGTTCGCACTGTAGACATTCTAATAAAAGCGATCAGCATTAAATCAAATTGCCTCCTCATTATTTCTCCCGCCCCCCAGAAAGACCATCATGTAAAAGCACGGTGATCCTTCTACGTCATCATCCTATCCTGCCAAACTGATTCCAGACCTGCTCTCTTATTTGTACATAGAGGTTATGGGTAGGGCCAGTGGGGTAAGTAACTGATCTTGACACAGGTCTTGCTAGTGCTGGTCAGCTAGTGAAGAGGTCCCTATGTAATCATGTCACGTAGCCTAGTCTAGTTGTCTCTGTCACGATCGTTATAAGATGAAGCGGACCAAGGCGCAGCGTGATATGCGTACATTCTTTTATTTCAGTACACAACACGAACAAAAACAACAAACCAAACGATACGTGAAGCCCTGGGTTGAACTCAAACCTACCGGAACAAGATCCCACAATAAACAGTGCCAAACAGGCTGCCTAAGTATGGTCCCCAATCAGAGACAACGAGAATCAGCTGCCTCTGATTGGGAACCACCCTGGCCAACATAGATCTACACGATCTAGATCGTGAACATAGAAAATACAACATAGACACTACACACCCTGGCTCAACATTTAAGAGTCCCCAGAGCCAGGGCGTGACAGTCTCCCTACTGAATGTGAATCGTGGGAAAGCCAAATCATTTTTTTTATAAGAAAAGGCAATCAAGTTTGACATTTTTCAAGTCAAAAAATCCAGAGAAAGATGGTGAATCGAACCCAGAACGTGCCAGAGAACTGTCAGTGCTGGAGGAGAGTAGTGAGGGGCAAACTGTTCCTGATGGCGATGCTAATCCCACCAGTTCAGCATCACCACCAGCACCTCCACTAGCTAGTAGGCCTACTAGCGAGTCAGACTCAGCGAGAGAGGGAGACGGGGAGCTGGGGGGAGGGGGCAGTGCATCCAATGACGAAGTGCTTAGAGCAGGTGCAATTTGCAGTTCAAGAACAAGCAAACGTATAACCCCTGGCTTGTCATGCAGAATTCAAAGTTGGGCTTTACAACATGCAAAAAGGTAGGGAGCTTGGGTCTAGAAACGACTGGAGGGATCAAACTAGCAAAAGAGTGGGTGGAATGTACAGTAAATTTACATCCTATGCATCAGATGTTAAAAACAAAACAACAAAGAGCCCTCAGAAAAAAGGTTTTTGAACATGCCTGAACCAAGACGCATTTGGTGGCAGCAAGCCTTGTAGACAAGGCTAAAGAGAACACACAGGTTAACAAAAAATAAATAAATAAAATTGACAGTACAGCCAGTCTTCAGAACAGCCTTAGAAGGAGGCTAAACATCACAGCCACATGCCCACTAATGGCTCTGTAGCAAGAAGTTGACACTCAGGAGTTAAATGGACTTGACATGGGGAGAGTCATTGTGGGAGGTTTTGAAAACTATGTTTTTTTTTTTCTTTACCTTCACAGCACAGAACAAGTTTGTAATCTGAATAAATGCTTCATATTATCACATAGGCAGGAGGCCTATATATTCTCATATGTGTGTTCTGCTGTAGCCTACATTGATTTATTTTATTTGAAGTTACAGTATATTCCGATATTGTGATATTTGTTCTACTGCTACATTGATGTCTTGAAAATGATATGAAAATCGGGTCTTGTAAACCCCACAGCTGAGTATGTGTGCATATGGCGGGTGTACTGCAGTGTCGTCTAAAAATGTTGCTGTGCATTGATGTCTAGAAAATTAGGCAATAAAAAATTGGGACTTGTGTAATCCAAGATGGCGTAGCAGTGCGGTCATGGTCTTTGTTGTGTGTCTGTGAATATAGCCTGTTTTTTGCATTTTTCGTACATATTTCCCTATCACACTTTTCATCCTTCTACAAAATATACTTTATTGCATGTTAACATCCGAACCTAAGTTTGAGTTATTCACTGTGTTAGCACACTCCGCCAACCCTGATGTCCTGATGTTTTAGCAGTGTCTGAATCCTGGCTTAGGAAGGCCACCCAAAAAATTCAGAAATGTCCATCCCCAACTACAACATTTTCCGTCTCGATAGAACTGCCGAAGGGGGTGGGGTTGCAATCTACTGTAGAGAGAGCCTGCAAAGCTCTATCATACTATCCAGGTCTGTGCCCAAACAGTTTGAGCTCCTACTTCTAAAAATCCACCTTTCCAGAAATAAGTCTCTCACTGTTGCCGCTTGCTACAGACCCCCCTCAGCCCGAGCTGTGCCCTGGACACCATATGTGAACTGATTGCCCCCCATCTATCCTCATAGTTCGTACTGCTTGGTGACCTAAACTGGGATATGCTTAACACCCCGGCCAACCTACAATCTAAACTAGATGCCCTCAATCTCACACAAATTATCAACGAACCTACCAGGTACAACCCTACATCTGTAAACATGGGCACCCTCATAGATATCATCCTGACTAACTTACCCTCTAAATACATCTCCACTGTCTTCAACCAGGATCTCAGCGATCACTGCCTTATTGCCTGCGTCCGTAATGGGTCCGCGGTCAAATGACCACCCCTCATCACTGTCAAACGCTCCCTAAAACACTTTAGCGAGCAGGCCTTTCTAATTGACCTGGCCCGGGTATCCTGGATGGATATTGACCTCATTCCATCAGTAGAGAATGCCTGGTTGTTCTTTAAAAGTGCTTTCCTCTCAATCTTAAATAAGCATGCCCCATTCAAAAAATTCAGAACTAAGAACAGATATAGCCCCTGGATCTGCTCAGACTTGACTGCCCTTGACCAGCACAAAAACATCCTGTGGCATACTGCAATAGCATCGAATAGCCCCCGCGATATGCAACTTTTCAGTGAAGTCAGGAACCAATATACACAATAAGTTAGGAAAGCAAAGGCTAGCTTTTGCAAACAGAAATTTGCATCCTGTAGCACTAACTCCAAAAAGTTTTGGGACACTGTAAAGTCCATGGAAAATAAGAGCACCTCCTACCAACTGCCCACTGCACTGAGGCTAGGAAACACTGTCACCACCGATAAATCTACAATAATCTAGAATTTCAACAAGCATTTTGCTACGGCTTTCCATCTGGCTACCACTACCAGCTCTGCACCCTCTGCTGCAACTTGCCCATGCCCCCCCCCCTCCCTCTTCTCCTTCACACAAATTCAGACAGCTGATGTTCTGAAAGAGCTGAAAATTCTGGACCCCTACAAATCACCTGGGCTAGACAATCTGGACCGTTTCTTTCTAAAATTAGCCACCGAAATTGTCGCAACCCCTATTACTAGCCTGTTCAACCTCTCTTTCGTAACATCTGAGATCCCCAGAGAAAGCTGCCGCGGTCATCCCCCTCTTCACTCTAGATCCAAACTGTTACAAACCTATATCCATCCTGCCCTGCCTTTCGAAAGTACTTGAAAGCCAAGTTAACAAACAGATCACCGACCATTTCGAATCCCACCGTACCTTCTCCGCTATGCAATCCGGTTTCCGAGCTGGTCATAATATAATATGCCATTTAGCAGACGCTTTTATCCAAAGCGACTTACAGTCATGTGTGCATACATCTTTATGGATGGTGGTCCCGGGGATCAAACCCACTACCTTAGCGTTGCTCTACCAGCTGAGCTACAGAGGAATACATTCGCACACACTGTATATATATTTTCTGTTGTATTTTTGACATTATGTTTTGTTTACCCCATATGTAACTCTGTGTTGTTTTTATCGCACTGCTTTGCTTTATCTTGGCCAGGTCGCAGTTGTAAATGAGAACTTGTTCTCAACTGGCTTACCTGGTTAAATAAAGGTGAAATAATAAATAAATAAATAAAAATAAGCCCCGCAGCTATACTCAAGTATGTTGGCATACTGTGGTGACGTCTAAAATGCTTTGAATTAATTAGCACCTTGGAGAGTGCTGTCTGTTTCACCACCAGAGATAGTAGGCTACTTGGCTGCTACGTTGTGTTTTACACTTTTTTTCTTAATGGGTTCTGGTACCTCAGAGCCCCCCGGATAACCTCCCAAACCCCCCCTCTCGCGCTCACTATGTGTTCCGGGACCTCCCGATTTACAAATTAAGCTCTGGGAAGGGTTAGTTAAAAGGGTTAGGGTTAGGTGAAGGGTTAGCTAACATGCTAAGTTTAACTCTACCCACATGTACATATCTGTACCGGTACCCCCTGTATATAGCCTCCCTACTGTTATTTTATTTTACTGCTGCTCTTTAATTATTTTTTATTTTTTATTTTTTACTGATCTATTTTTTACTTACCACTTTTTTACAGGGCTTGTAAGTAAGCCTTTCACTGTAAGGTCTACACCTGTTGAATTCAGCACATGAGGCAAATACAATTTGATTTGATTTGCTACAAGTAGTTGAAAGGTTGCTAATTCTGAAAAATGCTAAAGTTGTTCATGATGCGATTCGAACTACAACCTCACCGGGATAAGAACAGCAACTTATGAGGAATATTGATTCGACATGGGAAAGATATTTCATGGATTCAGAGCAATTTAATCTTGGCTGTTCCTCCCTATTAAATTAGCGTGGTGAGTTTTATCAAGTGCATCCCAGGACACTGGCTCTGTCGTGAATACTGATGAAGTTGCTTAAGCCGAACAAGAGGTGAGAATTTTATAGCCCATGGCTCCCTCTCATATGAGAGCTAAAGTCGCAAAATTCCGGTTACTTTCCAAAAATTCCTACGTTTTCCAAAAATACCGGTTGGAGTATTCTCAGATTTCCTGCTTATTTTCCAGTGAATCCTGAAAACCTGAACATTTTGGGAATGTTACCGGATTTTTGCAACTGTAATGAGTGTGTCATGTTCTGCTTGTTGTAACCATGGATGTATTCAGTGATATGGAAATGTCTGAATGTTATAGAAATATAATTATTAGAGCTGACACGATTCCCTATCTGTTCTACACAATAAAATTATATCTGAATGCTTTGTAACGTTACATCATCCTGAACAGGCCACATCTCTCACTGATTTGATGACCTTTTCAAATCAGGTAGTATGTGTGTGTCTGTGTGTGTTTAATTGAATGATTGATTGATTTATACATTGGTTTATGTCTGTCAATATGCAATTTGCTTATGTCACTAGTTGCCTGCATAGGCAGAAATGAAAAGGTCAGTATTCTGTTGTTACACATCATTTGTTGCCAAATCAGCAATTGATATAGGAATCAGGTTAAAAGTAATGACTAAATGTTCCACCCTTAAATATAGTTGTGAAATGTTCTTGTTTTAAGTATAATTAGTACTTTCTTAGTAGTGACTAATTATTACACTCTGAAACTGTGTGAGATGTGTTAGAATCTACTACCTGTTAATGTGTGAGTGTGGGACCAGTAAAGATTATGACATTGTGCTACTATTTAGCAATGCGAGTAAGAGTTAGGCCAGACAACAAAGGACAAGGAGAACTGTCTACAGGCAACTGAGAAACCAAGATAACTGAGGAATTTAGGGAGGAGAGAAACTGTTAGGCGTGTGTGTGTGTGTGTGTGAACTGATGGTCAGGAGAGCAATTATAACGTGGAAAACTGCAGCCTGCCTACAGAGGGGAGGGATTTTTTTCTCTGACGTGTTCATATAAAAATATTGTACGACCTTTTTGTTTTAGAACGTTCTCATGAATAAACCCTGATGATTGTATGCTGGGCTGCTTGGTCTGATTATTAGAGATTTACAACCTCTGGGATACAGACTGAGTAATAAGTTCATTTTTGAAACATTGGGATAGAAATTCTCATAACAGCAACCATTTAGAAATCGATAATAGTTAGGTGCAAAACTAATTTTCAAACTCTAGTTTAGAAGGATAAACGGTGTGCAAAATTTGAGGTGACCATAAGTAGTAGGCTACCGTTGAGCTTACGTTTTTGACTAGTACTTTTCTTTTAGTGTTTCTATGATTTCTACTGTATGATTTTGTATAGGTTTTCTTTCGGTTTTTACTGGATGAGGGTTCTGCTTCACAGATCCTGATTATGTCAACTTCCCTTCCTCTCAGCTATCTCCTTAAAGTTAAACCGTGACAGATGGCAGTACCCCCTTAGGTAACACTTCATTTTAAGGGTTCCTTATTACAGTGTAATTATATGTAATTACACATTAACAAGTATTGTAAATCATTTTTATAATTCATAGTTACACTGTTATAACAACATGTGGTAATTGCAGTCTGTAATTACAGAGGTGTAACAACGAATGTTTGTTACCATGCTTGTTACAAATGTTAAAGTTTCCGATAGCATTCCAACATACCATATCCGGGATCCTTGTGACGTGCTTACCCTAACCCTAACCTTAACCCCTACCCTTACCCTTACCCTAACCATAACCCTTACCTAACCCTAACCTTAACCCCTACCTTAACCTTACCTTATCCCTTGACCACACCATATTTCAGCCTGCACAAACCATATGATGTGTTAGCCAATTGAAAACTGACCACCTCATTGATATAACTGCAATAAAAGGCTCTGGAGTCTGATGACCAGGCCCAATGGCAAAAACAGGTTCACAAACGGTTCACAAAAACAAAATACTTTAAATTGTTAATTCATTTAGCGGTGCGTTTGAGGGTCAATTACTTTAACCATCAATGAAAATGTTTTAGACACATTAATAAACAGTTATGGTTAAAAAAAACATTATGTGACAGTGCGCAAAGAACAGGGTCAAGAAGAAGGTCAGTGTACAAAATCCAGACATGAAAGATAGCGATCAAAGAAAAAAGGTGTTAAAGGTTAAAAGAGAAAGTTTTCCATGCAATTTGTTTTCCTCTTTTGGTTACATGAATTCTGCTGGACGATTTAGCATAGGTAGTTAATTAGCTAGCTAGCTAGCCTAGTATTGGCTAGATAGCTAACTGTAGCTAGCTAGCAAACGTTAGCTGGTGTTTTTGTT
The DNA here is from genome assembly GCF_020615455.1 of Coregonus clupeaformis. NCBI lineage: Eukaryota > Metazoa > Chordata > Actinopteri > Salmoniformes > Salmonidae > Coregonus > Coregonus clupeaformis. Next base: position 33,234,581 of record NC_059192.1, on the reverse strand, counting down.
CGGCCTACCAACTAGGCTAGCTGGCTAGCTAGCTAGCTAGTTACTACCTACATAATAGACTTTCCATGCAATCTATTGAGTTTTTTGGGGATTAACTAACACGCTAGGTAGCTAGTTTTCTAACCTTGACTAGCTAGCTTGCTACCTAAATCTGGCCATTATGCTATGGTCACTACTAAGGGTGTGCTGACATAGCCATACTCGTATTCGTAATCTTATCCTTAAATTGATAGTCGGATCGGATGATACTCGTGATCAGATTTATTTTTACTGTTTTAATATGCCTAAGTAGATGTTGGCAAAATACCTATCTCCCTGTACATTTTATAGACATTTACATTTTCGTCATTTAGCAGACGCTCTTAGCCAGAGCGACTTACAAATTGGTGCATTAACCTTATGATAGCCAGTGGGACAACCACTTTACTATATATATATATATATATATATATATATATATATATATATATATATATTATATTTTTTTTTTTTGGGGGTAGGGGGAGGGGAGGGTAGAAGGATTACTTTTATCCTATCCCAGGTATTCCTTAAAGAGGTGGGGTTTCAAGTGTCTCCGGAAGGTGATGAGTGACTCCGCTGTCCTGGCATCGTGAGGGAGCTTGTTCCACCATTGGGGTGCCAGAGCAGCGAACAGTTTTGACTGGGCTGAGCGGGAACTGTGCTTCCGCAGAGATAGGGGGGCCAGCAGGCCAGAGGTGGATGAACGCAATGCCCTCATTTGGGTGTAGGGACTGATCAGAGCCTGAAGGTACGGAGGTGCCGTTCCCCTCACAGCTCCGTAGGCAAGCTCCATGGTCTTGTAGCAGATGCAGGCTTCAACTGGAAGCCAGTGGAATGTGCGGAGGAGCGGGGTGACGTGAGAGAACTTGGGAAGGTTGAACAGCAGACGGGCTGCAGCGTTCTGGATGAGTTGTAGGGGTTTAATGGCACAGGCAGGGAGCCCAGCCAACAGCGAGTTGCAGTAATCCAGACAGGAGATGACAAGTGCCTGGATTAGGACCTGTGCCGCTTCCTGTGTAAGGTAGGGTCGTACTCTGCGAATGTTGTAGAGCATGAACATACAGGATCGGGTCACCGCTTTGATGTTAGCGTAGAACGACAGGGTGTTGTCCAGGGTCACGCCAAGGCTCTTTGCACTGTGGGAGGAGGACACAACGGAGTTGTCAACCGTGATGGCGAGATCATGGAGCGGGCAGTCCTTCCCCGGGAGGAAGAGCAGCTCCGTCTTGCCGAGGTTCAGCTTGAGGTGGTGATCCGTCATCCACACTGATATGTCTGCCAGACATGCAGAGATGCGATTCGCCACCTGGTTATCAGAAGGGGGAAAGGAGAAGATTAATTGTGTGTCATCTGCGTAGCAATGATAGGAGAGACCATGTGAGGATATGACAGAGCCAAGTTAGACCAGACAAGCTGCAGATTAGGAGCTGCAGAGGGGTGTGTTTGTGTCTGACCTGTGTCTGTGTGTTCTCAACTTGCAGTGGGAAGACAAGTTTGCTATCAGTAAGAATGCATGTCGCCGTTTCATATTTTTTCCGTACCCTCGAACCGCTTGTTAGATATTATGCACGTTGATAGCTTGATGGCAGACGTCCTTGCCATTTGATTTATCATAGTAGCAGGCTAACAGGAAGCAGCAGCAGTCTGAATGATCAGACCGAAACAGAGAATTGAAACTGATTGGGTGAAATTATGAAGCGAGTGGACAGAGAAATACAGCTTCACTCTATCCAATCAGAGCAGCAGGATCAACATACAGCCCTCCCTTCTCTTTACAGACAGGAAAACTAGCCAGTTGAGTTATTTAGACCATGTAGGACCTCACTTGACTGACTGACATGAGAAAGATGCATGCTGGCATGCTTTTCTTCCGATTAATGATAATTACAAAAAATACTCACATCATAATCGTATCAAGAAAATTGCCCATATCTCGTTTTGTCTGACTACTCGGCACACATAGTCACTACTCGCTCGCTAACTAGCTAGCTAATGTTAGATTGGCTTGATGGTGAGCACTGTAGGTGACGATCACGTGACTTGTGATGAAACGCACTTCTGCATTGTCTCATTCTGCGGTACTGTTTGTAGCTTCTTGGCTACCTGCCAAACTTTTTTCACGTTTTACTCTCAATAACTATTTAATCAAACTTTGTATTTAACAATTTTACCAACGTCTTAGTTTTGTCCTCACACAACTTTTTAAATTGAACTTTTTCACCCTCTATGCTTTATCTGGACATAGATCTACAGGACCTCCTCCGGCTGAAAAAAGCTAAGTAACATTATACATTCTCATTGCAGTCGCTGTACTCATAATATACAGGATAACTATTGCCTTATGGTGAGGATAGCCAAGTTGCAAGCTCGGCTTCAAACGCAATCGTTAGGCAAAGGTAATTTAAGTGTAGGAAAGGATGATACGGTGTCTGTGCCACCAGTAAATACAGGTAGTAGTGTTAATCTCCCTGCACAGTCCCCGCAGCCGGACAATTTTCCCATGGCTTCTGGAAAGAAATGCTGTTGGCATGCTCAACCGGTGTTGAAACTTTAAAATGGTTTTCCGCACTAAGCAACGAGTCGGAGTCAGAGCCCGAGCCTTCTCAGGTCTCTCCACCCGTTACGAGGTCTGAGCTGCCAAAGCCTCCCACCATTAACTCAGACAAATTAAAAACCCTAGTCATTGGCGATTCCATTATCCGCAATATTAGACTTCAAAAGAATCATCCAGCAATCATACATTGTTTACTAGGTGGTAGGGCTACCGAGGTAAAGGCTAATCTGAGGATGGTGCTGGCTGAGGCTAAAACTGGCGAGTGTAGATGGCATAGGGATATCGTTATCCACGTCGGCACCAATGATGTCAGGATGAAACAGTCAAAGGTCACCAAGTGCAACATAACTTCAGCGTGTAACTTAGCTAGAAAGATGTGTTGGCATCGAGTAATTGTCTTTGGCCCCTCCCAGTTAAGGGGAGTAATGAGGTCTACAGCAGACTCACACAACTCAATCACTGGTTGAAAACTGTTTCTGCCCATCCCAGATAACTGGCCCTCTTTCTGGGACTCCCCCACAAACAGGACCAAGCCTGACCTGCTGAGGAATGACGGACTCCATCCAAGCTGGAGGGGTGCTCTCATTTTATCTATCAACGTAGACAGGGCTCTAACTCTAGCTCCACAATGACAGGGCTCTAACTCCTCACTGGAATAAAGAACACCTCCATTCCTGCCAACATTGAAAGGGATTGTGACAATATCTCACATCTCAAAATAGGACTACTTAATGTTAGATCCCTCACTTCAAAGGCAGTCATAGTCAATGAACTAATCACTAATCATAACCTTGATGTGATTGGCCTGACTGAAACATGTCTCAAGCCTGATGAATTTACTGTGTTAAATGAGGCCTCTCCTACTGGTTACACTAGTGACCATATCCCCCACGCATCCCGCAAAGGCGGAGGTGTTGCTAACATTTACGACAGCAAAAAAAAAAGACAGTTTTCATCTTTTGAGCTTCTAGTCATGAAATCTATGCAGCCTACTCAATCACTTTTTATAGCTAGTGTTTACAGGCCTCCTGGGCATATACAGTGTTCCTCACTGAGTTCCCTGAATTCCTATCGGACCTCACAGTCATGGCAGATAATATTCTAATTTATGGCGACTTCAGTATTCACATGGAAAATTCCACAGACCCACTCCAAAAGTCTTTCAGAGCTATCATTGACTCAGTGAGTTTTGTCTGTCATGTCTACTCCCGCTCCCCCTCTCCGGCGCTCGACGTCGCCGGTTTATTAATCACTGGCTCTGACAACCATCATTACGCCCACCTGCGCCTCATCATGAGACTCAGCTGGACTCCATCACTTCACTGATTACTTCCCCTATATCTGTCAGTCCCTTAGGTTCATTCCCCAGGCAGTATTGATTATGTATTTCATGTCCAGACGCTACTCCTGTTTTATATCGTTCCATGTTCATTGTTTTATTAAACCTGCCACCTGCTTCTCGACTCCCAGCGTCATCATTACATTGTCCAACATGTCTCCAGACCTACGCATTGTCACAGTCATACCCTAGGTCTAGTTTTGTCCCGTGGAATAAATATTGTGAATCGAAATGTTTTTCCTCATAATCCTGGACTATCGGACCACCATCTTATTACGTTTGCAATCGCAACAAATAATCTGCTCAGACCCCAACCAAGGATTATCAAAAGCTGCGCTATAAATTGTTGGACAACCCAAAGATTCCTAGAGGACATCGGGAGTACAAAAATCAGTTAACCACCTAACCGAGGATCTAAAGGATCTTGCGTAATACCCTAGATGCAGTCGCACCTCTAAAAACAAAAAACATTTGTCACTAGAAATTAGCTCCCTGCTATACAGAAAATACCTGAGCCCTGAAGCAAGCTTCCAGAAATATGGAACGGAAATGGTGCTCCAACAAACTGGAAGTCTTCCGACTAGCTTGGAAAGACAGTACCATGCAATATTGGAGAGCCCTCACTGCTGCTTGATCAGCCTACTTTTCCAACCTGATTGAGGAGAATAAAAACAATCCAGTCGCAAAGCTAAAAAGCAGCATTCCCCAAGTGAGTATGGCCTTCACTTCAGCAGTGATGAATTCATGAACATCTTCAACGAAAAGATCATGATCATTAGAAAGCAAATTACAGACTCCTCTTTGAATATGCATATTTATCCAAAACTCAGTTGTCCTGAGTCTGCACAGAACTGCCAGGACCTAGGATCAATGGAGACACTCAAGTTTTTTAATCCTGTATCTCTCAACACAATCACAAAAATAGTAATGGCCTCTAAACATTCCAGCTGCCTACTGGACCCTATTCCAACTAAACTACTGAAAGAGCTACTTCCTGTGCTTGGCCCTGCTTTGATAAACGTATCTCCATCCACCGGATGTGTACCAAACTCACTAAAAGTGGCAGTAATAAAGCCTCTCCTGAAAAAGCCAAACCTTGACCCGGAAAATTAAAAAAATTATCTAATCTCCCATTCCTCTCAATTTTTTTTGAAAAAGCAACTCACTGCCTTCCTGAAGACAAATAATGTAGATGAAACGCTCCAGTCTGATTTTAGGCTACATCATAGTACTGAGACTGCACTCGTGAAGGTGGTAAATAACCTTTTATTGGTGTCAGACCAAGGCTTTGCATCTGTCCTCGTGCTCCTAGACCTTAGTGCCGCTGTTGACACCATCAATCACCACATTATTTTGGAGAGATTGGAAACCCTAATTGGTCTACAAGGACAAGTTCTTGCCTGATTTAGATCTTATCTGTTGGAAAGATATCAGTTCGTCTCTGTGGATGGTTTGCCCTCTGACAAATCAATGGTAAGTTTCGGTGTTCCTCAAGGTTCCATTTTAGGACCACTATTGTTTTCACTATATATTCTACCTCTTGGTGATGTCATTCATAAACACAATGTTAACTTTCACAGCTATGCGGACGACACACAGCTGTACATTTAAATGAAACACGGTGAAGCCCCAAAATTGCCTAACCTGGAAGCCTGTGTTTCAGACATAAGGAAGTGGATGGCAGCAAATGTTTTACTTTGATCTGACAATTAATCTTGATGGTTGTACAGTCGTCTCAAATAAAACTGTGAAGAGACTCAGCGTTACTCTGGACCCTGATCTCTCTTTTGACGAACCAGGTTTGTGGGCCGCTTAAGGTCCTCTGGCGAATTAATGAGGTGTCGTACCGGCTGCTCCTTCCCCCTCACTACCGTGTCTCACCTACTTTTCATGTGTCTCTCCTCAGGCCGGTGGTTCCTGGTCCTCTGTCACGTCTCCTCCCGTTGCTCCCCTCTGGCGCTCTGATTCACCGGTCTACTGAGCCACCGGTCTGAGCGCACCACCTCGGCTACACAGGAATGGAAACCCAACGCACCCTAATCACCTCCAGCGCACCTGCACCTCATCATCTCATCACCACCACTATAAAGCCCTGGACTGTTCAGTCATTGTTGTATGTAATTGTTAGTGTCATGTCGTTTACTCGCTCTTTGTTATTCTCTTTCTCATTGTTAAGTAAACCTTTACCTTGTTGATTCCTGCATCTGCGTCCTGCCTCTTCGTATCCTCAGTACTCAACACAGAATTACACACCTGTCACGAAAATGGATGCAGCAGGTAATCCTCCTCGAGTTTCCCAGCGCCTCGACCAGCACCAGCAGCAGCTTGCCCAGTTGAATGCCGCCATGCAGGAAGTGCTCCAAACTCTGCATAATCTGCCCAGTGCTCCGGTTCCACCTCAGGGAGAGGCGAGTGCACCCAGTCCACCTTTTCCCGCACTATCACCAATTTCTGAGGGACCCCTTCAGGACGGTGTTTAATCATCCCACGGAGGGAAAGGATGGGGGTGAGCGTCTTCTCCAGCTACAACAGGGAGTGGGGCCCGCGTCCGAGTACGCTCTGAGCTTTCGCACAGTGGCGGCGTCTTCTGGCTGGAATAAGCGTGCTCTGCGCACAACCTTCAGGAGAGGCTTACGGGAGGACATCAAGACAGAACTCGCATGTCGGGACGACGAGATGGACCTTGATACCCTCATCGCCACGTCCATCCATCTTGACAACATGTTGCGAGACAGACTGCGTTCCCAACACCTCCCGGAGCCTCGACGCTCACCCCATCTGAGCTATGGAAGCCGCCCTGCCTCCGAGTCCTCACCATGGAGGTGGGCAGCACCCCCTACACCACCACGGACCACAGATCTCCTGGCGGCTCCCAATCTAGGCGGTATGACTCCCATTGCTGCTCCTTGAGTGTTACGTCATCTCCTATCACAAAACCATTGTTTTTAGTTCCCATAACGGTGACTGGTTATTCCTTCTCTTCCATTTCCACTGCAATGATAGATTCTGGATCAGCGGTGAACCTTATAGATAGGGAGCTGGTTTATGAATGGGGGTTGCCCACTGTGCCACTGCCATCTCCGCTACACGTCACCTCGCTGGACAATAAACCACTTGGATCAGGCACCATTACGCACGTCACTCTCCCCATCATCATTCCCACACTACCGGAGCACCACGAGGAGCTGTCATTCCACATCGTCATGTCACCCCTTCATCGGATCGTCTTAGGATTGCCCTGGCTCAGACTACACAACCCCACCATCAATATGATCACCAAGAGGATCGCAGCCTGGTCCACCTCATGCCGGAAGACCTGCCTTCCGGTGGTTTGTTGTTCAACATCAGTGGAGAGTCCGGAGTCCGCCCTCCAGCCCAACATTCCACGTGAGTATGCAGATCTCTCCGATGTCTTCTCTTCATCAAAGGCTATGTGTCTCCCTCCTCACAGGCCCTGGGACTGCGCCATTGACCTGCTGGAGGGACAACACCCCCCGAAAAGAGTCACATTTACTCCCGTTCCATGGCGGAGACTGAGGCCATAGAGAAGTATGTGGCAGAGACCCTGAAACGGGGGTTCATCAGACGCTCTACCTCTCCTGCCTCCGCCAGCTTCATCTTCGTGGCCAAAAAAGACAGATGACTGAGGCTGTGCATTGACTACAGGGGGCTGAACGCAGTCACCACCAAGTACCGGTACCCCCTCCCTCTGGTTCCGTCGGCCATCGAGCAGCTACGAGGGGCCCGGTACTTTACCAAGTTGGACCTGAGGAGTGCCTACAACCTGATCCGAATCCGGGAAGGAGACGAGTGGAAGACGGCATTCAGCACTACCTCAGGCCACTATGAATACTGTGTCATGCCCTACGGCCTTGCCAACGCACCTTCTGTGTTCCAGTCCTTCGTCAATGACGTGTTCTGAGACATGCTGAGTAGACAGGTGGTGGTGTACATCAACGATATCCTGATCTACTCGGCTACGTTCGAGGAGCACGTCAGGGACGTCAGAGCTGTCCTACTCCGCCTCCGGGATCACAGCCTGTTGGTGAAGGGGGAGAAATGCGAATTCCACCAACAGGCCATCTCTTTCCTGGGATACAGGATCAGTCCTCAGGGGGTGTTCATGAGAAGACAGACGCCCTCAGGTCATGGCCAGTCCCCACCACCATCAAGGGCCTACAGAGCTTCCCAGGCTTCGCCAATTTCTACCTGCGTTTCATCAGGTCCTTCAGCTCCATAAGGTGGATGCATCTGAGGAGGACGTGGGTGTGGTCCTCTCCCAGCGGCAAGGTAAGCCAGAGAAAATGTATCCCTGTGCCTTTTTCTCTAAAAAGCTTACCCCCGCAGAGAGGAACTATTGAGTTGGAGACAGGGAGCTGTTGGCGGTGGTCCTCGCTCTGGAGGAATGGAGACACTGGCTGGAGGGTGCAGTCCATCCATTCCGGATTCTTACTGACCACCGGAATTTGGAGCACATACGGCCAGTGGGCACAAGCCAGGTGGGCACAATTTCTTACTCGCTTTCACTTCATTCTGTCCTACCGCCCAGGATCCCAGAATGTGAAAGTCGACGCACTCTCCAGGATGCACCATACCGGAGAAAGGAAGGATCTGGGGGGTCCTATCCTGCCCCCGTCTCTCATCGTTGCACCTGTCGTTTGGGATGTGGACGAAGACATCCGCCTGGTGGCTCAGGAGGACCCAGCGCCTGCCAACGCCCCTCCGGGGTGCGTGTATGTACCCACCAGTGTCCGTGACCGCCTGCTGATCTGGGCACACACCACCCTTACGGCAGGGCACTCCGGTATTACGCGCATCTTGCATTCTCTGTCACAAAAATACTGGTGGCCCACCTTGGCTACTGATGTCTCTTGCTATGTCAACTCCTGTTCCGTATGTGCCCAAACGAAGACACTTCGGAATGCCCCGGCAGGCAAACTAGTTCCTCTACCAGTGCCTCAGCGACCTTGATTACACCTGTCCATAGACTTTGTCACCGACCTCCCATGTTCTGACGGCTTCACCACAGTCATGGTGGTCGTAGATCAGTTCTCAAAATCATGCAGTTTTTTGCCATGAACTGGTCTTCGTTCTGCTCTCCAGGTCGCTGAGGTCCTGTTCCAACAGGTCTTCCGGCACTATGGACTTCCGGAGGACATCGTCTCGGACCGTGGCCCCCAATTCACCTCCAGAGTGTGGAAGGCTTTCCTGGAGAAGATCGGGGCCACGGCCAACTTCCGGGAATAGGCCTAAGTCAAATGGGCAGGTGGAGCGCATGAACCAGGAGCTGGGGAGGTTTCTTCATTGCAACTGTCAGGACCAGCAGGGTGAGTGGGCAAGGTTTCTTCCCTGGGCAGAATATGCCCAGAACTCCCTTGTTCACTCCTCCACGGGGCTCACTCCCTTCCAATGCGTCCTGGGGTACCAGCCGGCCCCAGCCCATTGGACACCCAGCCAGACCGATGCGCCCGCTGTCGGCGAGTCGTTCCGCAGGGCCGGACAGGTGTGGGATGCCGCCCATGTCCGTCTCCAGAGGGCCATTCGTCGGCAGAAGGACCAAGCTGACCGCCACCGCAGTGAGGCTCCCGTATTCCAGCCTGGGGATCGTGTCTGGCTGTCCACTCGAAACTTCCCTCTGCCCTGCAAGAAACTGAGCCCCAGGTTTGTGGGCCAATTAAGGTCCTCTGGCAGATTAATGAGGTGTCGTACCGGCTGCTCCTTCCCCCTCACTACCGTGTCTCACCTACTTTTCATGTGTCTCTCCTCAGGCCGGTGGTTCCTGGTCCTCTGTCACGTCTCCTCCCGTTTCTCCCCTCCGGCGCTCTGATTCACCGGTCTACTGAGCCACCGGTCTGAGCGCATCACCTCGGCAACACAGGAATGGAAACCCAACGCACCCTAATCACCTCCAGCGCACCTGCACCTCATCATCTCATCACCACCACTATATAGCCCTGGACTGTTCAGTCATTGTGTGTAATTGTTAGCGTCGTGTCGTTTACTCGCTCTTTGTTATTATCTTTCTCATTGTTAAGTAAACCTTTACCTTGTTGATTCCTGTGTCTGTGTCCTGCCTCTTCATATCCTCAGTACTTGTCACATCCATCTTCGTAACATTGCAAAAATAAAAAAATGATGCAGCAAAGCTAATCCAGGCTTTTGTCACTTCTAGATTAGGCTACTTCAATGCTCTTCTCTCCGGCTACCCAGATTAAGCACTAAATTAACTTCAGTTAGTGCTAAAATCTTGACTAGAACCAAAACAATTCATCATATTTCTCCAGTGCTAGCCTCTCTACATTATCTTCCTGTTAAGGCTAGGGCTGATTTCAAGGTTTTACTCACCTACAAAGCATTACATGAACTTGCTCCTACCTATCTCTCTGATTTGGTCCTGGTCGTACATACCTACACGTACGCCACGGTCACAAGATGCAGGCATCCTTATTGTCCCTAGAATTTCTAAGCAAACAGCTGGAGGCAGAGCTTTCTCCTATAGAGCTATATTTTTATGGAATGGTCTGCCTATCCATGTGAGAGACGCAGACTTGGTCTTGACCTTTAAGTCTTTACTGAAGATTAATCTCTTCAGTAGGTCCTATGATTGAGTGTTGTCTGGCCCAGTGGTGCGAAGGTGAACGGCAAGGCACTGGAGTGACGAACCACCCTTGCTGTCTCTGCCTGGCCAGCTCCCCTCTCTCCACTGGGATTCTCTGCCTCTGATCCTATTACCGGGGCTGAGTCACTGGCTTACTAGTGCTCTCCCATGCCGTCCCTAGGAGGGGTGCGTCACGTCATGCCAGGCTTTTTTCACTAAACTTGACTTGAGTGGGTTGAGTCACTGATGTGATCTTCCTGTCCGGTTTTGTGCCCCCTCAGGCTCGTGCGGTGGAGGAGATTTAATGGGCTATACTCAGCCTTGTCTCAGGGTGGTCTGTTGATATCCCTCTAGTGGTGTGGGGGCTGTGCTATGGCAAAGTGGGTGGGGTTATATTCTGCCTTGTTGTCCCTGTCTGGGGGTATCATCAGACGGGGCCACACAAAGTTCACCTTTGTGTTAATCTTCTGAAGAGTAGAAGGACATTCAGCTGCCTTGTAACTTGCCTATTTTTATTGCTGATTTTACAGCTTGTTTCTGCAATGAGACAAGGTGATTGATGAGTGTGTCCCTCATTGCTAATGTGCATATGAGCATGTTTGGGAACAGCCCCATTACTTCCCCATATTACAGATATATACTGTAGAAGGATAAACACCCAAGATGATTTCTATAATATGCTATTTTAAATCCAGCGATTCTGCTTGGTTTGTTCTTTTCACCATATTACTTACAGACAGACAGACAGATACCTATATGAACTCCATAACATGAGCTGCGCTTTTAAATCCAGTGATCCTGTTTAGTTCCTTGCATTCCTAATGTTAGTACAGATGATGTATGATTGAAATTAAGATTGAGAGGAACTGATGCCGAATCTTTGCCAGGAAATTGTTCCAAAAGTTGTATGCTTATCAGAGGCTGGGAAGATATTGAAATCAGCTAGTGTATGTTATTATCACAGATGGCCATCTTCTTCATTGACTATGTATTGCATGTGTTATGAAATGGGGCCATGAGGCCTTTAGTTTGGTTTTGAATCTTTAGTTTGGGCATACCTGTTTGTAGTTGGATGTTTTGTATGTTTCTTTTCGTCACCATCTGAACTACTAATGCTAATAATCCACTTGGACTGGCTGACCAAGAGGCCAAGATAGAGCTGGTCCTGGACCTAAGGTAAGGTTGCTGTCTCCCTGGGCACATGTACATTCAACACCTGGTCGTATATGCTGACTTCTCACATTTATGGACACATTCATTCAGGTTACAGACCATGTAACTAGGCCTAGGATCCCTAGACAAAGCAAGCGCAACAATATCCGTAGGCTAGTTATTGGGTTCGTAAGACATGTGAATTATGCCAGTTTTCTGCAAACAGCCAATATGGGTGTGCATATGAGATGATGAATGAGTGGATTGGTGTTAGGCAGTAAAAACAATGCAGCATGTCTGCAGTCAGTAGCACTCTATTTTATGTCAACACAAAGTACTACTGTATTTATTCCACCAAAGAATGCTTTGTACTTAGTACCACAGTCATGCTTTTTTAACCAAATCCCTATAAATGCATGTGGTGCCCTTGAAATTGTGTACCATTTAAATAAGACCTGTGTCTTTTAAAGTATTTGGTATCAACCAAGAAGAGCACTTTCCCCATAAGGGATAGGGAAGAAAGTTTTGATAAAGTAAACCACCATCCAACACACACACACACACACAAACGCACAGTCATGTACGTGTATTAATGAGACACACTACACTCATTTGCACAGTCCTCAGTCCTGCACATTTCTATAGACGGGTTACCTGACATCACGAAAACGATTCGCGCGTTTCGATGGGGCAGAAGTCTGTTGTTGTTATAATTCTGACAAGAAACTGCCTTGTGGGGAATCGTAGGTGGCTCATTTCAGCTCATTGTATCTTATTATTGATACCATGTCTTATTTTGATGTGTTTTGACTCTTGCCACGCTTATGCTAATATGGCAAAAAATTTGCTAGCTAGCTAACCAACAACTAATGATTTATTTGAGAGACAACAAGTGCTCATTGCGCAAATGCATTTATGTTTTCAATAAATATTTGGAGAGGAAATATAGTTTACATGTTTATAGTTTACAATCCTTTGATTCTAAGCCAACCCCCCCGTTTTGCTCCACGGTTGCACACGCATCGGCTTTGTTGCTTAACAACTCACCCTTCTATTAGGCATCCCATTCATTTACATCAGTTGCATGGTGCACAGCCCTTTATTATTTTATAGCTGACAATCTGCTTTGTCAGTACAAAGAGGAAAACTGATGTTGTGGTGAAAGCTGAGAGGTCAGTATCCCTGCTGTAAATGACTAACTGAGCAGCTTTATCAATCTGTTCAATACAGCACAGTGACTAACCCCAACCTAGGCCATAAATCAACTGGATGGGAGATGGATAACGTGGAGAGACTGGATGGACCGATGCAGCCTCAACACAACGGGCAACCTCACCACCACTGTATTATTATCCAGCCAGACAAACTGGCATTGTGTACACTGAACAAAAATATACATGTAACATGCAAAGTGTTGGTCCCATGTCTCATGAACTGAAATAAAAGATCCCCGAAATGTTTCATGCGCACAAAAAGCTTATTTCTCTCAAATTTTGTGCACAAATTAGTTTACGTCCCTGTTAGTGAGCATTTCTCCTTTGCCAAAATAATCCATCCACCTGACAGGTGTGGCATATCAAGAAGCTGATTAAACAGCATTATCATTACACCGGTGCACCTTGTGCTGGGGACAATAAAAGGCCACTCTAAAATGTGCAATTTTGTCACACAACACAATGGCACAGATGTCTCAAGTTATGAGGGGGCGTACAATTGGCATGCAGACTGCAAGAATGTCCACCAGAGCTGTTGCGAGATAATTTAATGTTAATTTCTCTACCATAAGCCGCCTCCAACGTTGTTTTAGAGAATTTGGCAGTAACCACGCCAGCCCAGGACCTCTACATTTGCCTTCTTTTTTTATCGACGGCAATTTTAATGCACAGAGATACCGTGACGAGATCATGAGGCCCATTGTCGTGCCATTCATCCGTCACCATCGCCTCATGTTTTAGCATGATCATGCACATCCCCATGTCGGAAGGATCTGTACACAATTCCTGGAAGCTGAAAATGTCCCAGTTCTTCCATGGCCTGCATACTCACCAGACATGTCACCCATTAAGCATGTTTGTGATGGTCTGGATCAACGTGTACGACACCGTGTTCCAGTTCCCGCTAATATCCAGAAACTTCTCACAGCCATTGAAGAGGAGTGGAACAACATTCCACATGCCACAATCAACAGGCTGATCAACTCTATGCAAAGGAGATGTGTCGCACTGCATGAGGCTAATGGTGGTCACACCAGATACTGACTGGTTTTCTGATCCACATTCTTACTTTTTTTTATGTACAGTGGGAAAAAAAAGTATTTAGTCAGCCACCAATTGTTCTCCCACTTAAAAAGATGAGAGAGGCCTGTAATTGTCATCATAGGTACACGTCAACTATGACAGACAACATGAGAAGAAAAAAAGTCCAGAAAATCACATTGTAGGATTTTTTATGACTTTATTTGCAAATTATGGTGGAAAATAAGTATTTGGTCAATAACAAAAGTTTCTCAATACTTTGTTATATACCCTTTGTTGGCAATGATACAGGTCAAACGTTTTCTGTAAGTCTTCACAAGGTTTTCACACACTGTTGCTGGTATTTTGGCCCATTCCTCCATGCAGATCTCCTCTAGAGCAGTGATGTTTTGGGGCTGTCGCTGGGCAACACGGACTTTCAACTCCCTCCAAAGATTTTCTATGGTGTTGAGATCTGGAGACTGGCTAGGCCACTCCAGGACCTTGAAATGCTTCTTACGAAGCCACTCCTTCGTTGCCCGTGCGGTGTGTTTGGGATCATTGTCATGCTGAAAGACCCAGCCACGTTTCATCTTCAATGCCCTTGCTGATGGAAGGTTTTCACTCAAAATCTCACGATACATGGCCCCATTCATTCTTTCCTTTACAAGGATCAGTCGTCCTGGTCCCTTTGCAGAAAAACAGCCCCAAAGCATGATGTTTCCACCTCCATGCTTCACAGTAGGTATGGTGTTCTTTGGATGCAACTCAGCATTCTTTGTCCTCCAAACACGACGAGTGAGTTTTTACCAAAAAGTTATATTTTGGTTTCATCTGACCATATGACATTATCCCAATCATCTTCTGGATCATCCAAATGCACTCTAGCAAACTTCAGACGGGCCTGGACATGTACTGGCTTAAGCAGGGGGACACGTCTGGCACTGCAGGATTTGAGTCCCTGGCGGCGTAGTGTGTTACTGATGGTAGGCTTTGTTACTTTGGTCCCAGCTTTCTGCAGGTCATTCACTAGGTCCCCCTGTGTGGTTCTGGGATTTTTACTCACTGTTCTTGTGATCATTTTGACCCCACGGGGTGAGATCTTGCGTGGAGCCCCAGATCGAGGGAGATTATCAGTGGTCTTGTATGTCTTCCATTTCCTAATAATTGCTCCCACAGTTGATTTCTTCAAACCAAGCTGCTTACCTATTGCAGATTCAGTCTTCCCAGCCTGGTGCAGGTCTACAATTTTGTTTCTGGTGTCCTTTGACAGCTCTTTGGTCTTGGCCATAGTGGAGTTTGGAGTGTGACTGTTTGAGGTTGTGGACAGGTGTCTTTTATACTGATAACAAGTTCAAACAGGTGCCATTAATACAGGTAACGAGTGGAGGACAGAGGAGCCTCTTAAAGAAGAAGTTACAGGTCTGTGAGAGCCAGAAATCTTGCTTGTTTGTAGGTGACCAAATACTTATTTTCCACCATAATTTGCAAATAAATTCATTAAAAATCCTACAATGTGATTTTCTGGAGAAAAAAATCTCAATTTGTCTGTCATAGTTGACGTGTACCTATGATGAAAATTACAGGCCTCTCTCATCTTTTTAAGTGGGAGAACTTGCACAATTGGTGGCTGACTAAATACTTTTTTCCCCCACTGTATCTGTGACCAACAGATTCATATCTGTTTTCCCAGTCATGTGAAATCCATAGATTAGGGCCTAATTTATTTATTTCAATTGACACATTTCCTTATATGAACTGTAACTCAGAAAAATCTTTGGAATTGTTGCATGTTGCGTTTATATTTGTATTCAGTGTACATAGTCATTGAACACTGGTCATTTTAATAATGTTTACATACTGTTTCACCCACTTTATATGTATATACTGTATTCTAGTCATGGCTCATCCTCTATAACCTTTTTTTGTGTCTATAGTTTTTTTCATATTGTTATGTATTACTGCACTGTTGGGAGCTAGAAACACAAGCATTTTGCTGCACCTGCGATAACATCTGCAAATCTGTGTATGCAACCAATAATAAACTTTGATTTGATTTAGTGAATTTAATCTCACTTATTGACAGAATTTGGCATATCCATGGCTCAGACATAATGCATTTTACAGTAGGACTATATCAGTGCCAATGCTATGTTTAATTGTATATTTCCATATTGAAGCCATGCAATTACTAAGAACTACAGTGGGGGAAAAAAGTATTTAGTCAGCCACCAATTGTGCAAGTTCTCCCACTTAAAAAGATGAGAGAGGCCTGTAATTTTCATCATAGGTATACGTCAACTATGACAGACAAAATGAGAAAAAAAATTCCAGAAAATCACATTGTAGGATTTTTAATGAATTTATTTGCAAATTATGGTGGAAAATAAGTATTTGGTCAAAAACAAAAGTTTCTCAATACTTTGTTATATACCCTTTGTTGGCAATGACACAGGTCAAACATTTTCTGTAAGTCTTCACAAGGTTTTCACACACTGTTGCTGGTATTTTGGCCCATTCCTCCATGCAGATCTCCTCTAGAGCAGTGATGTTTTGGGGCTGTCGCTGGGCAACACGGACTTTCAACTCCCTCCAAAGATTTTCTATGGGGTTGAGATCTGGAGACTGGCTAGGCCACTCCAGGACCTTGAAATGCTTCTTACGAAGCCACTCCTTCGTTGCCCGGGCGGTGTGTTTGGGATCATTGTCATGCTGAAAGACCCAGCCACGTTTCATCTTCAATGCCCTTGCTGATGGAAGGAGGTTTTCACTCAAAATCTCACGATACATGGCCCCATTCATTCTTTCCTTTACACGGATCAGTCGTCCTGGTCCCTTTGCAGAAAAAACAGCCCCAAAGCATGATGTTTCCACCCCCATGTTTCACAGTAGGTATGGTGTTCTTTGGATGCAACTCAGCATTCTTTGTCCTCCAAACACGACGAGTTGAGTTTTTACCAAAAAGTTATATTTTGGTTTCATCTGACCATATGACATTCTCCCCAATCCTCTTCTGGATCATCCAAATGCACTCTAGCAAACTTCAGACGGGCCTGGACATGTACTGGCTTAAGCAGGGGGACACGTCTTGCACTGCAAGATTTGAGTCCCTGGCGGCGTAGTGTGTTACTGATGGTAGGCTTTGTTACTTTGGTCCCAGCTCTCTGCAGGTCATTCACTAGGTCCCCCCCGTGTGGTTCTGGGATTTTTGCTCACCGTTCTTGTGATCATTTTGACCCCACGGGGTGAGATCTTGCGTGGAGCCCCAGATCGAGGGAGATTATCAGTGGTCTTGTATGTCTTCCATTTCCTAATAATTGCTCCCACAGTTGATTTCTTCAAACCAAGCTGCTCACCTATTGCAGATTCAGTCTTCCCAGCCTGGTGCAGGTCTACAATTTTGTTTCTGGTGTCCTTTGACAGCTCTTTGGTCTTGGCCATAGTGGAGTTTGGAGTGTGACTGTTTGAGGTTGTGGACAGGTGTCTTTTTTACTGATAACAAGTTCAAACAGGTGCCATTAATACAGGTAACGAGTGGAGGACAGAGGAGTCTCTTAAAGAAGAAGTTACAGGTCTGTGAGAGCCAGAAATCTTGCTTGTTTGTAGGTGACCAAATACTTATTTTCCACCATAATTTGCAAATAAATTCATTGAAAATCTTACAATGTTATTTTCTGGATTTTTTATACTCAATTTGTCTGTCATTGTTGACGTGTACCTATGATGAAAATTACAGGCCTCTCTCATCTTTTTAAGTGGGAGAACTTGCACAATTGGTGGCTGACTAAATACTTTTTTTCCCCACTGTATGTGGACCGCAAACATGTTCAACATATTTAGCAAATATGGGTAGGCCTACATTTAGCTATTTTGTTTTTGTAGGCTATTAAACAAACTAGGCTATAATGGACTAACATTTGAATTGGAGTTGATTACAATGCAATACATAAAATACAATGAATACAAAACTTGAAGCAACCACATATTTAACCATGTAGCATGTTCTGATTGGCCAGCGGGTCAAACCTCGACACACCTACAACTTGTTTATTCATAAAAACCCAGCCCCTTCGCACCACCGCCAGCTACTGCGCCCATAATTATGGTTGTGAAATTAGCCAAAATATTTCTGACACCCCCAAACCTATAGCGCTACCACCAGTGCTAAGATTTACCATTGCGTTAGGTTTGTTAAAATAGAGCTCCAGATGTGTTGAGCAGAATTACTCATACTTCTGAATTTAATGTTGAATCAATTTGGAAACTTGAATATCCAATACGGAAACTAACATGAGGTTTTTGAAAGTCAGAAGCTTAACTTTAAAATTTAAGAGAGACTCTTAAGAACTGCTTGATAATTTTTCTTAATCATATCTGATGTTTTGTATTTAAACCTTATAGACATCAGTACTTTATGCCCATATTGAAAACATGAATAGCTAATGGTTGTTGCTTTATGCTAAGTTTTAATTGGCTTTTGGTTCCAGTAATGCTTGGCGAAAACCAAACACTGCATTCCACAGTAAGAACATCATACCAAAGGTCAAGCATGGTGGTGGTGTGATGGTTTGGGGATGCTTTGCTGCCTCAGGACCTGGACGACTTGCCTTAACAGAAGGAACCATGAATTCTGCTCTGTATCAGAGAATTCTACGGGAGAATGTCAGACCATCCGTCTGTGAGCTGAAGCTGAAGCGCAGCTGGGTCATGCAGCAAGACAATGATCCAAAACACACAATCAAGTCTACATGAAAATTGCTAAAAAGCAACAAGTTGGAAGTTTTGGAATGGCCTAGTCAAAGTCCAGACCTAATCCCAATTGAGATGTTGTGGCAGGACTTGAAACGAGCAGTTCATGCTTGAAAACCCACACGTCACTGAGTTAAAGCAGTTCTGCATGGAAGAGTGGGCCAAAATTCCTCCACAGCGATGTGAGAGACTGATCAACAACTACAGGAAGCATTTGGTTGGAGTCATTGCAGCTAAAGGTGGCAAGACCAGTTATTAAGTGTAAAGGGGCAATTACTTTTTCACACAGGGGAATTGGGTGTTGCATAACTTTGTTTATGAAATAAATATGTAATTGTTGTGTTATTTGTTCACTTATGTTCCCTTGATCTAATATTAGGTTTTGGTTGAAGATCTGATAACATTCAGTATCACAAATATGCAAAAGT
Organism: Coregonus clupeaformis; assembly: GCF_020615455.1. NCBI lineage: Eukaryota > Metazoa > Chordata > Actinopteri > Salmoniformes > Salmonidae > Coregonus > Coregonus clupeaformis. The sequence goes on along the minus strand of NC_059192.1, from coordinate 33,215,506 downwards.
AGAGAAAATTAGAAAGGGCAAATACTTTTTCATAGCATGGTATCTGATAAAGAATGGTATATTTTGAGTAGGATTACAAAATGTCTTATTTGTTTCCTTACCCTGGGACCAGTCTTTGTACAATTACAGACTGCAATCCATGCTTTGGTTATGTTTACCTAGCCAGCTGTCACCAACTGCTAACTGTAGCATTTTCTAACAAAAGAACAATGGAAGTCAATGTACCCGATATTAGCGTGTTTTAAATTTCATGTCCAAATGATTTCAAGGTAACTTCTAACCAAGTCATTGAACAAAATCCCTTTCAGACATGAGAGATGTGAGATTAAACACTGGAGGTCGAAGTTGTATGGTAGAGTGGTTTCTAGAAGATTAATGGCTAGATGTACTGTAGCCTACTCTGTTTTGTGGTTCAAGGTTCTCATGTGCTGGAGCTGTTTTGCATATCAAAGGTGACATTGACAGCTCTATAACTCTCCAAGGGACTCACCTGATCCAAGATTCCATAAAGACAGTGTTTGCTCTTTCAATCAGAGTTGTCGTTGCTGATGTAACTGATAATACATTACTTCTAACCAGGGGCGGTGTGTTCATTAGGGCGATATGGGCGACGCACTGCCAAACGGGAAAAGGAAGGGATTTTTTTTCTAATCAATTATATCACGGCAACAGTAGTTATCAGTGTTCTAATCTAGACGTCTGATCTGCCACTAAATGTCCAATCAGGCTAAAGTCGTGCTTCAAATGGCCCCGCCCCTTTTGGGGCGATTTCAGTCAGGTTGAAAATCGCCCAGAAGTGTCTCATAGCCTCTCATGTAAAATCTTTTTTTCAAATATCAGAGCTTTCAATACAATCTCTATGGGTTTCTGAGGGCTTGCACTTACGCGCTTTCGTCATACGTAACATAACCATGAACGTAACTAAGAAAAGAGCGGGTAGCAGCGTCAATCAATTCACGTACTACTATCAAGATGGCTAGCGTTCAGTGCAACTCGATTGTCTCTTTGAAAGAAGTTCACATCAAAGACCATTCAAAACGAGCTACTGGAGTGTATGCTAGCAGTCATGAGGGAACATATTGTGGAGGAGATGAAGTCGGCGAACTTCGTAGCTATCCAAGCTGACGAGACCACGGACGTTTCTACACAGACACAGCTGGTGCTTGTGCTGAGGTACATAGATAGCAACCACAAAGTGCAGGAGCGCTTTTTTGAGTTCCTTCCCATCTCGGAATCAACCTCAGTCTCAATCGCCAGTGTGCTTTTGGAGAGACTGAACGGTCTTTTTGCCGATGACGAGAAAGTCAAACTGTGGTGCACTGGCACTGTACCAGGTTCTCATGAGCTACAACCTCCAGGAGACGTTCTCTGAGACTGTGACTCTGTTGAACATCCTCATAACTACTCCCATGACAACAGCTGAAGCTGAGAGATGTTTCTCAACTTTGACACGAGTTAAGACATTCCTGCGAAATTCAATGGGCCAGGAACGTCTGAATGCACTGGCCATGCTTTCCATGGAGAGGGAACTAGTCCTCAGCATGCCTGATTTCAATGAGAAAGTCATTGACCGCTTTGCTGCATTGAAAGAGAGAAGAGAACAGTTTCAGTACAAGTAATGTAGCCTCTCTCTCTCTTTGTCCCTCCCTGTCTGTCTCTTTAACACACACACGCCCAAATCAGTTCACAGTTGATGTTCTTTAAAATAGTTATTTTTCATGTAAAAAAAATAAAATAATCTGTTCATGTTCATTTTTACAAATCTATACAGTTGGCCAGAATATGGTTGTTCATATTTACAAATCTATACAATTGGCCAGAATATGGTTGTTCATTTTTACAAAGCCATACAGATAGCTGTGTTTACCTTTTCTAGAAATTATTTTCAAATTCTGTTTTCAGGCAAAATGTCTATCACTGTTCATTTTCACAAATCTATACAAGAGGGCAGAATATGGAAGTCTATAAAAATTTCTTATTACCAATAACTTGCATCAATGTTTTCAGTAGCCTCTATCAAAAGCTCCTGCTTGCTTGTTGTGAATTATGCTCAGGTGCACATATTTCCAATTCAACCACGAGGCAAAAAATGTGGTAAAAGCTCTTGTTGATCCTGCAATCTGAACAAATACCAAGATGCTGTATTTTCAGCTGATATTTCATTTGTTTATGGAAATGCATATTGTTTATGCAGTGTTGAGGAATGTGAAAGAACACCCTTGATTATTTTTACTGTGATAACTTATTTTGCTTTTGTAAGCCAACACTTTTGAGATCAGTCAATAAATGCTTCTGGCATTGACTTATATGCTGCCCCTGTCTTCATGTTGTTGCTGGACATATCTTTTTTAAAATGTGTGTAGGTCACCTAAATCATCAGAAAAATTGCCCCCCCTGAGAATTTTTTCAGGAGCCGCCACTGCTTCTAACGCTTCATCTTGGAGAGCCGGTGAAGGATGGTTGTCTTTGTTATTGGTTCGATCAACAATGTAGATTTGATAAATCATTATGATTATTTCTCGTAACATTTTTCCTCACCACTGCTGAAGTTTTCATACTATCTAAAAGCAGTCTAAACACACCATTACAGAAAAATATGTGCTACACAAGTATTGTATGTGCAGTAGTTACTGCACACACAAACTTGAATCCTATTGATTGAATTGCAGATACTCAATGGGAGAGTGGTTGGGGAAAAGTAGTCTAGCTGACATAAAACTAAAAGTCCTTCTGACTTCAGAGTCTAGAGAGTCTGATGTTTTCGGCACAAGGCTTTGATAATGAAAGGGACTGTGCCTTTACTGGTTGGTTCTCCTTTGTGTCACTCTCACTCACACAGTCACACACAGTCCCCTAGCGCTTCCCCCCTTCTATTACAACTGTTGGATTTTCAAATCAAAACAACGAGAGGTCTCAACCATCCAAGAAAGAAAAAAATCAATTTCTGGGCGAATATTGCATTAACAAACAGAATCCTGTCCAGACCAGTGAATCACAGCTCTCCCTCGCTGTGTACCATTTGGGTCACGTCACCCAGGCTCGGGGAAAGGTGCTATTAAGAAATAAGGCTGATATTACAAGAAAAAGAAAAACAAGAGCGTCCTTGAGTACATATAATGACGCATGTAACAAAAGGTTTTGACTGTGGAACTACACAAAAAAGTGTAGGAACAACATAGTAGTTACAAAGTTATTACCATGGTATTTATATAGTAATAGGGTTTAGCGGTATCAGTTATTACACAATTGGAACAAGGACTGTGTAATTACACATGTGTAAAACTATTAATGTTATTACACATTTTCTTGTTCCACAATTTCCCTTTTCAAACCAAGATGTTTTGCCGCCAACTTTAAAATGCCACCAACTTTATCTGAATGTATTGCCAGCAACAAAGCCTGTACTTTTATTTCCACCAACCGACCTAGTCATGATTGCGGTAATGTATTAAAAAGTCCTGTGAACCCCTCAGTACCCATATTACTGTCTTTGCCATGCATTAAATCATGAACATTCTATTGTTGTCCTACATCAAACTTATCCTTGTCAATCACAAAGCTTCACAGAAATGCTTTTAATGCATTTATTCTCTCAATTTAAATGTATGTAGTTCTGTGCTTGAAGTGTCAACAAGATGGCGCCGACAGACACGGTCGCCCTGTTTCTAACTCCTAGCCAACTTCACAGTAGTTTTTTTTTCAGTGTTATTTCTTACATTATTTGCTCAGAACGTTTCTTGTATTATTACCTACAGCCGGAAATAACTTTTGGATATTAGATCGGCGGTCACTCACCAGAAATTCTAGCAGATATTTGACTTCCCTGACCTGGATCCTTTGTTTGAACTTCCAGAGGCAGCTCTATTGATTCCGGGGGCTGCACCAAAACGCAGATGCAGGAGAAGAAGTAGAAGTAGTGGGGCCCTAATCAGACTCAGGCTGGGTGCATACCATCCACCGCAGTGGAGGCTGCTGAGGGAAGGACGGCTCATAATAATGGCTGGCACGGAGCAAATGGAATGGCATTAAACACATGGAAACCACTCCTGAGTGGCGCAGTGGTCTAAGGCACTGCAGTGCTAGCTGTGCCACTAGAGATCCTGGTTCGAATCCAGGCTCTGTCGCAGCCGGCCGCGACCGGGAGACTCATGGGCGGCGCACAATTGGCCCAGCGTCGTCCAGGGTAGGGGAGAGAATGGCGTAGAGCATGGCGTTTGCAACGCCAGGGTTGTGGGTTCGATTCCCACGGGGGGCCAGTATGAAAAAAATAAAATATGTATTCACTAACTGTAAGTCGCTCTGGATAAGAGCGTCTGCTAAATGAGGTAAATGTATTTGATACATTCCACTTATTCCACTCCATCCATTAACACGCGCCCATCCTCCCCAATTAAGGTGCCACCAACCTCCTGTGATTCACCGCTTCCGAGTATATTTACTCGCTAACATTCAGTACCTGGACAATAAAGTGGACGAGCTCAGGGTGAGGATGTCCTTCCAGAGACACATCAGTATGTTACAATACTCTGTTTTACGGAATTATGTCTCTCTCTGGATATATTGTCCCCGTCCATTCAGTCAGTGGGGTTCTCCGTCCATCGTGCAGACAGGAAGAAAGAAATCTCTGGGAAAAAGAAAGGTGGAGGGGTTTGTTTCATCGCCCTGTAGCACTCACTTCTATCATCATGAAGTGTTTGAGAGGTTAGTTAAGGACCATATCACCTCCACCTTACCCGACACCCTAAACACACTATAATTCACAATTCAAAATCAAAGACCAGGAAGGTTATCCAATGCCTCACAACGAAGGGCACCTATTGGTTGATGTGTAAAAATAAAAAAAACAGACATTGAATATCCCTTTGAGCATTGTGAATTTTCTTATTACACTTTGGATGGTGTATCAATACACCCAGTCACTACAGAAATAAAGGTGTCCTTCCTAACGCAGTTGCCAGAGAGCAAGGAAACCGCTAAGGGATTTCACCATGAGGCCAATGGTGACTTTAAAACAGTTACATAGTTTAATGGCTGTGATAGCAGAAAACTGCGGATGGATCAACAACATTGTAGTTACTCCACAATACTAACCTAAATGACAGAGTGAAAGAAGGAAGACTGTACATAAATGTCCAAAACATGCATCCTGTTTGCAATAAGGTACTAAAGTAAAACTGCAAAGAATGTGGCAAAGAAATTAACTTTATGTCCTGACTAAAAATAGTTATGTTTGGGGCAAATCCAACACATCACTGAATACCACTCTTCATATTTTCAAGAATGGTGGTGGTTGCATCATGTTATGTGTATGCTTGTCATCGTCAAGGACTTGGGAGTTGTTTAGGATAAAAAGATGGAATAGAGCTAAGCACAGGCAAAATCCTAGAGGAAAACCTGGTTTAGTCCAACAGACACTGGGAGACAAATTCACATTTCAGCAGGAAAATAACCTAAAACACAAGGCCAAATATACACTGGAGATGCTTACCAAGACAACATTGAATGTTCCTGAGTGGCCTAGTTACAATTTTGACTTAAATCGGCTTGGAATTCTATGGAAAGACTTGAAAATGTCTGTCTAGCGATGATCAACAACCAACTTGACAGAGCTTGAATAATGTTTTTCAGAATAATGTGCAAATATCGTACAATTCAGGTGTGCAAAGCTCTTAGAGACTTACCCAGAAAGACGCACAGCTGTAATCGCTGCCAAAAGTGATTGAAACATGTATTGACTCAGGGGTGTGAAAAATGTGCTAAAATTTCTATAAACATGTTTATTTTTAATCAATTTTGAATTCAGGCTGTAACACAACAAAATATAGAATAAGTCAAGGGGCATGAATACTTTCTGAAGGCATTCAACACTGGTCACTTTAATAATGTTTACATACTGTTTTACCCACTTTATATGTGTATACTGTATTCTAGTAACTACCAATACACATCGATTTGATTTGATCTTGTCTGTCACATAAATGCAAAACGCACTCTGCCATTTCATCTTTTTTTTCATGACTTTGACAGGTAAATAATTAAAGGCCCTTATATTTAGCTAATAGGCCCAAATTATGGGTTAATATGCATACATTTCTAACTTAAACTACAAAACGCTTGGAGACTGTCTGTCTTCAGCCAAAATAACTGGTGGGGAGTTTTAAAGGAGAGAAAGCGCACATTGATGTGATCACAAACATGGATCAAAAAAGCAACTTTCTGAAATCATCCTACAGAGGTTCATCCAGGTAAGATTTTGTATTTCTTTACATGATCAGACAGATCAGATTCTAATGTTTCTGTATGTCACGATTGTTGAGAGACGGGTCAGACCAAGGTGCAGCGTGAAAAGCGTACATGTTTATTAACTAAATAAACATACAACAAAATAAGAAACAACGTAACGTGAAGTCCTCCGGCTATACACATACAAGCCTAAACGGAACAAATCAAATCAAATCAAATCAAATTTTATTGGTCACATGCGCCGAATACAACAGGTGCAGACATTACAGTGAAATGCTTACTTACAGCCCTTAACCAACAGTGCATTTATTTTAAACAAAAAAAGTAAGAATAAAACAACAACAAAAAAGTGTTGAGAAAAAAAAGAGCAGAAGTAAAATAAAGTGACAGTAGGGAGGCTATATATACAGTAAGATAAAGTGACAGTAGGGAGGCTATATATACAGGGGGGTACCGTTGCATAGTCAATGTGCGGGGGCACCGGCTAGTTGAGGTAGTTGAGGTAATATGTACATGTGGGTAGAGTTAAAGTGACTATGCATAAATACTTAACAGAGTAGCAGCAGCGTAAAAAGGATGGGGTGGGGGGCAGTGCAAATAGTCCGGGTAGCCATGATTAGCTGTTCAGGAGTCTTATGGCTTGGGGGTAGAAGCTGTTGAGAAGTCTTTTGGACCTAGACTTGGCACTCCGGTACCGCTTGCCGTGCGGTAGCAGAGAGAACAGTCTATGACTAGGGTGGCTGGAGTCTTTGACAATTTTGAGGGCCTTCCTCTGACACTGCCTGGTATAGAGGTCCTGGATGGCAGGGAGCTTTGCCCCAGTGATGTACTGGGCCGTACGCACTACCCTCTGTAGTGCCTTGCGGTCAGAGGCCAAGCAGTTGCCATACCAGGCGGTGATGCAACCAGTCAGGATGCTCTCGATGGTGCAGCTGTAGAATTTTTTTGAGTTTCTGAGGACCCATGCCAAATCTTTTTAGTCTCCTGAGGGGGAATAGGCTTTGTCGTGCCCTCTTCACGACTGTCTTGGTGTGTTTGGACCATGATAGTTCGTTGGTGATGTGGACACCAAGGAACTTGAAGCTCTCAACCTGTTCCACTACAGCCCCGTCGATGAGAATGGGGGCGTGCTCAGTCCTCTTTTTTTTCCTGTAGTCCACAATCATCTCCTTTGTCTTGGTCACGTTGAGGGAGAGGTTGTTGTCCTGGCACCACACGGCCAGATCTCTGACCTCCTCCCTATAGGCTGTCTCATCGTTGTCGGTGATCAGGCCTACCACTGTTGTGTCGTCGGCAAACTTAATGATGGTGTTGGAGTCGTGCCTGGCCATGCAGTCATGGGTGAACAGAGAGTACAGGAGGGGACTGAGCACGCACCCCTGAGGGCCCCCGTGTTGAGGATCAGTGTGGCAGATGTGTTGTTACCTACCCTTACCACCTGGGGCGGCCCGTCAGGAAGTCCAGGATCCAGTTGCAGAGGGAGGTGTTTAGTCCCAGGATCCTTAGCTTAGTGATGAGCTTAGAGGGCACTATGGTGTTGAATGCTGAGCTGTAGTCAATGAATAGCATTCTCACGTAGGTGTTCCTCTTGTCCAGGTGGGAAAGGGCAGTGTGGAGTGCGATAGAGATTGCATCATCTGTGGATCTGTTGGGGCGGTATGCAAATTGGAGTGGGTCTAGGGTTTCTGGGATTATGCTGTTGATGTGAGCCATGACCAGTCTTTCAAAGCACTTCATGGCTACAGACGTCAGTGCTACGGGTCGGTAGTCATTTAGGCAGGTTATCTTAGAGTTCTTGGGCACGGGGACTATGGTGGTCTGCTTGAAACATGTTGGTATTACAGACTCAGTCAGGGACATGTTGAAAATGTCAGTGAAGACACTTGCCAGTTGGTCAGCACATGCTCGGAGTACACGTCCTGGTAATCCGTCTGGCCCTGCGGCCTTGTGAATGTTGACCTGCTTAAAAGTCTTACTCACATCGGCTACGGAGAGCGTGATCACATAGTCGTCCGGAACAGCTGGTGCTCTCATGCATGCTTCAGTGTTGCTTGCCTCGAAGCGAGCATAGAAGTGGTTTAGCTCGTCTGGTAGGCTTGTGTCACTGGGCAGCTCGCGGCTGTGCTTCCCTTTGTAGTCTGTAATAGTTTTCAAGCCCTGCCACATCTGACGAGCGTCAGAGCCAGTGTAGTATGATTCAATCTTAGACCTGTATTGACTCTTTGCCTGTTTGATGGTTCGTCGGAGGTCATAGCGGGATTTCTTATAAGCGTCCGGGTTAGAGTCCCGTTCCTTGAAAGCGGCAGCTCTACCCTTTAGCTCAGTGCGGATGTTTCCTGTAATCCATGGCTTCTGGTTGGGGTATGTACGTACGGTCACTGTGGGGACGACATCATCGATGCACTTATTGATGAAGCCAGTGACTGATGTGGTGTACTCCTCAATGCTGTCTGAAGAATCCCGGAACATGTTCCAGTCTGTGCTAGCAAAACAGTCCTGTAGCTTAGCATCTGCGTCATCTGACCGAGATCTGACCGAGAACAAGATCCCACAACTAAGGTAGGCAACATGGCTACCTAAGTATGATCCCCAATCAGAGACAATGAGCGACAGCTGTCTCTGATTGGGAATCACACCCGGCCAAACATAGAAACACAACCTAGATCTGCAACATAGAAATAGACTAACATAGATCTCAAATAGACATTCACACCCTGACTCAACAAACAAGAGTTCCATAGGTCAGGGCGTGACACTGTAGCAAAGAAAAATGAGGACATGGGCTCTGTTTCAAAATATATATGTTTTCTTATATGACAGCGGTTCCACAACTTCCGTGACACTCAAGTTGTGTGGGAAAAATATTATTTATATTTTATTCTGTTATACTTCATTATATTAATTTTATTACTATAAAATACACTACATGACCAAAAGTATGTGGACACCTGCTCGTCGAACATCTCATTCCAAAATCATGGGCATTAATATGGAGTTGGTCCCCCCCTTTGCTGCTATAATGGCCTCCACTCTTCTGGGAAGGCTTTCCAGTAGATGTTGGACTATTGCTGCTGGGACTTCCACTCAGCCACAAGAGCTTTAGCGAGGTCGGGTACTGATGTTGGGCAATTAGACCTGGCTCGCAGTCGGCGTTCCAATTCATCCCAAAGGTGTTCGATGGGGTTGAGGTCAGGGCTCTATGCAGGCCAGTCAAGTTCTTCCACACCAATCTCAACAAACCATTTCTGTATGGACCTCACTTTGTGCACAGGGGCATTGTCATGCTGAAACAGGAAAGGGCGTTCCCCAAACTGTTGCCACAAAGTTGGAAGCACAGAATTGTCTAGAATGTCATTGAATGCCGTACCGTTAAGATTTCGTTTCACTGGAACTAAAGGGCCTAGCCCCTTATTAGGGCAGATAGCGTTCTCCTGGCATCCACCAAACCCAGATTCGTCCGTCGGACTGCCAGATGATGAAGGGAGATGAATCACTCCAGAGAACGTGTTTCCGCTGCTCCAGAGTCCAACGGTGGCGAGCTTTACACCACTACTGCCGACTCTTGGCATTTCGCATGGTGATCTTAGGCTTGTGTGCGGCTGCTCGGCCATGGAAACCCATTTCATGACGCTCCCGATGAACAGTTATTGTGCTGACAGTGCTTCCAGAGGCAGTTTGGAACTCGGTATTGAGTGTTGCAACCGAGGACAGATGATTTCTACGCACTACGCGCTTCAGCACTCGGTGGTCCTGTTCTGTGAGCTTCTGTGGCCTACCACTTCGCAGATGAGCCGTTGTTGCCCCTAGACGTTTCCACTTCACAATAACAGCACTTACAGTTGACGGGGCAGCTCTAGCAGGGCAGAAATCTGACGAACTCACTTGGAAATGTGGCATCCTATGATGGTGCCAAGTTGAAATAAAAGCATGAAGCTGAATGGCTGTTGCAGTCAGTTACCATGACAACGGCCCCAACAACAGGGTAAAAGCATGAAGTTGCCTGGCTGTTGCAGTCAGGTTACCATGACAATGGTCACAACAACAGGGTAAAAGCTGCCGGCCACGAGATGTACAGTATTTATACAATGGGTAGGTATAATCCTGAATGCTGATTGGTTAAAACTGCATTCCAGCCGGTATCTATTCCACAAGTTGCCACCGGCTAAATCTATGACATTAAAATACCTATTTACTCTGTTCCATCTGATTGCGCAATCCACTGTCTCATCAGCCCAGCCAGGCAACTTATAAACTAGATCTCTACTATAAAAAGCATCCAGACATTATCTCACATTTCTTTTAGACTAACATTTCGTTTTCAACAGCGGAGATTTGTATAAACCTTGCTGTCTATCTCTCTGACATTTGCAACATTGTTTCAATATTCAAATCCTGCTGTCCCATAGTAATGAATGTGTCGGGAGTCAGGACGAGACAGACAGGCAGAGAGCGTTTCTCAGCCAGTCTAAATCATGAATCAGCCGGCATAATTTTTATGGATATATACAAAAGAAAATCAATTTTAAAAAAGGTACAATGAAACGCAGCTAATTTGCTGTCTTTCCAGCTTCAGTTTGAATTGATTGTGTTACTGTAGCTGTGTTGTTGGCTAGCACCTCTGAACAACAGTGTCCTGACGAGTGAGCACATTTTCTATAACAGGCGACATCGCGTCTCATTAGCTCATTGTTATGGATTAATCAAAATAAATGTCACTAGAAAACAGCTTAAAAAAATGCAAATGCAGCTACTTTGCTTTTATTCTGGCTGCACTTTTTGACGTGACTGTAAGTTAGCCGTAGTTGGCTAGCTGGCAAGAAATGGATAAAAACTTTGCCAACCAGTACGGCAATGGAACATTTAGAACGAACGACTGGGTTGCGTCTCTAGCAACCCTAGATTTGTGTCAGGACTATATCTTGTGGAAGAATGAAATAGTATGAATAATACGTTTTTAATGAAAATATGTCAATCATTATTTGAATATGTTGGTAACCCGTTGTATAAAAGTGATAATGCCCTCGAAGCCGGTGTTTTGATGATATACAGTGGGGAAAAAAAGTATTTAGTCAGCCACCAATTGTGCAAGTTCTCCCACTTAAAAATATATGAGAGGCCTGTAATTTTCATCATAGGTACACATCAACTATGACAGACAAATTGAGAAAAGAAAATCCAGAAAATTTATTTGCAAATTTGGTCGAAAATAAGTATTTGGTCACCTACAAACAAGCAAGATTTCTGGCTCTCACAGACCTGTAACTTCTACTTTAAGAGGCTCCTCTGTCCTCCACTCGTTACCTGTATTAATGGCACCTGTTTAAACTTGTTATCAGTATAAAAGACACCTGTCCACAACCTCAAACAGTCACACTCCAAACTCCACTATGGCCAAGACCAAAGAGCTGTCAAAGGACACCAGAAACAAAATTGTAGACCTGCACCAGGCTGGGAAGACTGAATCTGCAATAGGTAAGCAGCTTGGTTTGAAGAAATCAACTGTGGGAGCAATTATTAGGAAATGGAAGACATACAAGACCACTGATAATCTCCCTCGATCTGGGGCTCCACGCAAGATCTCACCCCGTGGGGTCAAAATGATCACATGAACGGTGAGCAAAAATCCCAGAACCACACGGGGGACCTAGTGAATGACCTGCAGAGAGCTGGGACCAAAGTAACAAAGCCTACCATCAGTAACACACTACGCCGCCGGGGACTCAAATCCTGCAGTGCCAGACGTGTCCCCTGCTTAAGCCAGTACATGTCCAGGCCCGTCTGAAGTTTGCTAGAGTGCATTTGGATGATCCAGAAGAGGATTGGGAGAATGTCATATGGTCCGATGAAACCAAAATATAACTTTTTGGTAAAAACTCAACTCGTCGTGTTTGGAGGACAAAGAATGCTGAGTTGCATCCAAAGAACACCATACCTACTGTGAAACATGGGGGTGGAAACATCATGTTTTGGGGCTGTTTTTCTGCAAAGGGACCAGGACGACTGATCCGTGTAAAGGAAAGAATGAATGGGGCCATGTATCGTGAGATTTTGAGTGAAAACCTCCTTCCATCAGCAAGGGCATTGAAGATGAAACGTGGCATGACAATGTCATGCATCAGCATGACAATGATCCCAAACACACCGCCCGGGCAACGAAGGAGTGGCTTCGTAAGAAGCATTTCAAGGTCCTGGAGTGGCCTAGCCAGTCTCCAGATCTCAACCCCATAGAAAATCTTTGGAGGGAGTTGAAAGTCCGTGTTGCCCAGCGACAGCCCCAAAACATCACTGCTCTAGAGGAGATCTGCATGGAGGAATGTGCCAAAATACCAGCAACAGTGTGTGAAAACCTTGTGAAGACTTACAGAAAACGTTTGACCTGTGTCATTGCCAACAAAGGGTATATAACAAAGTATTGAGAAACTTTTGTTATTGACCAAATACTTATTTTCCACCATAATTTGCAAATAAATTCATTAAATATCCTACAATGCGATTTTCTTTTGTGAAAATCCTACAATGTGATTTATTTTGTCTGTCATAGTTGACGTGTACCTATGATGAAAATTACAGGCCTCTCTCATCTTTTTAAGTGGGAGAACTTGCACAATTGGTGGCTGACTAAATACTTTTTTTCCCCACTGTATTGATTTCGTCTCGGGCCTGACAACACCCGTGCCACTATATCCTCCAAACACCAGCTTCTCTGGAATTATCACTTAAACAAGGGTTATCCTGGCAAAAATCTGGTAAAAATGGGGCCGTTTGAATTGGGTTCTTAAAAACATTGCCTGATTTTGTTTACAGGCAACATACCGTAAAGCCTGTCTGTAAAGGGTATATCAAAATATTATTTCCATTAGCTTTTATGGTTTAAAGAATTTATAAGATTTGTGTGTTTTTTCACTATCTTATCATGGCATGGGGTTGTTCAATGGCAGTTATTTGTTTAGTCTGTCACTTGATGGTTTCATTTCAGAGAGACAAATAATCATGTTTTTTGCTAAATGGTAGATATCTGCCTCACTCTGAGAGAAATAAGTAGTACTGCTAGGTTTTACACAATCAAATGTATCAAATAACTACATTTGTAATACAGAAATGTAGAAATTATACATTTCGACATCAATATTTAAAACATGTAATAATAATAATTCATTACAGTAATGAGATCTGTATGTAAAACATTTACATTTGAGCGACTTACAGTAACTGCAGTAATCTTAAGATAGCTAGGTGAGACAACCAAATATCACAGTCAAATATACAGGATATGAACATTCCATTCCAGCTAAACAATGGATATATAGTGTTTTACAAAAAATATAATACATACACTACCAGTCAAAAGTTTGGACACAGCTACTCATTCAAGGGTTTTGCTTTATTTTTTACATTGTAGAATAATTGTGAAGACATCGAAACTATGAAATAACACATATGGAATCATGTAGGGGGGGGTATTCAGAAGATAGCCCTATTTGGGAAAAGACCAAGTCCATATTATGGCAAGAACAGCTCAAATAAGCAAAGAGAAATGACAGTCCAGCATTACTTTAAGACATGAAGGTCCGTCAATACGGAAAATGTCAAGAACTTTGAAAGTTAATCCAAGTGCAGTCAAAAAAAAACATCAAGCGCTATGATGAAACTGGCTCTCATGAGGACCGCCACAGGAAAGGAAGACCCAGAGTTACCTCTGAGGATAAGTTCATTAGAGTTACCAGCCTCAGAAATTGCAGCCCAAATAAATGCTTCACAGAGTTCAAGTAACAGACACATCTCAACATCAACTGTTCAGAGGGGACTGTGTGAATCAGGCCTTCATGGTCGAATTGCTGCAAAGAAACCACTACTAAAGGACACCAATAATATGAAGAGACCTGCTTGGGCCAAGAAACACGAGCAATGGACATTAGACCGGTGGAAATTTGTCCTGTGATCTGGAGTCCAAATTGAAAAATGTTGGTTCCAACCGCCATGTCTTTGTGCGACACAGTGTGGGTGAACGGATGATCTCTGCATGTGTAGTTCCCACTGTAAAGCATGGAGGAGGAGGTGTTATGGTGTGGGGGGGTGCTTTGCTGGTGACACTGTCCGTGATTTATTTAGAATTCAAGGCACACTTAATCAGCATGGCTACCACAGCATTCTACAGCGATACGCCATCCCAATCTGGTTTGGGCTTAGTGGGACTATCATTTGTTTTTCAACAGGACAATGACCCAACACACCTCCAGGCTGTGTAAGGGCTATTTTACAAAGAAGGAGAGTGATGGAGTGCTGCATCAGATGACCTGGCCTCCACAATGTCACGGTTTCGGCCGAGGCGGCTCCTCCTCCTTGTTCGGGCAGGTTTCGCCGGTCGTCGTCTCCGGAGTTCTAGCTGCCACCGCTCTATGTTTCTTGTTTGTTTGGTTTTGTCTGTTAGTCACACCTGTTTTGTGTTATGTCTCATTTAGCACCCTATTTAGTTTCCTTGTTGTTAGTTTAGTGTTGTGTGTAATTGTTCGTGTCATGTTTGCGCTACCCGTGTCGGTACGCTATTTTCATAGCTTCCTCCTTGTGTGTTAGGAGAGTATTACGCACCTGTGTGTGCGCTCGCTAATTACGCCTGTGTGCGTCCTTTTGCCTCCGGGCGGTTTGGATTTATTTTGTGTGCTCAAGTAAAGTCTTGTTGGACTTATCCTCTGCTGCCTGCGCCTGATTCTACACCACACCTATACACAGCAACGTGACAGAATTACACACCAGAACATGGAATCAGCAGGAGCACCCGTCGACCCCATGGAGGAGCGTCTCCTTGGTCAAGAGCACCGTATCAACCGGATCGGGCACGCCTTGGAGGGCGTCATGGACACCCTTCGTCGATGGGAGACCAGCGGGGTTCCCACAGCCCCACCTATCGCACCATCACCACCGGACAGCCAGCCCGTCCCATCGACCGGAACCCAGTGGGATTCGGCTCTCGCTCCCGAGGCGTACGACGGCACCGCTGCCGGGTGTCAGGGGTTCCTCTTACAAGTGGAGCTCTACATTGCCACCATACACCCGGCGCCCTCGGGATACGAGAGCGTTTCCGCCCTCATCTCTTGTCTCACCGGCAAGGCGTTGGAGTGGGCCAACGCCGAATGGAGGGGAATAGACGCCGCCACAGTCACCTATGCGGAGTTCTCCCGTCGCTTCCGTGCGGTCTTCGACCATCCACCAGAGGGGAGAGCGGCGGGGGAACGTCTATTCCACCTCCGACAGGGGATGAGGAGCGCTCAGGAGTTTGCGCTGGAGTTCCGGACTCTAGCGGCTGATGCTGGGTGGAATGAGAGGGCCCTCATAGACCACTTCAGATGTAGCCTTCGCGGGAGGACGTCCGCAGGGAGTTAGCATGCAGGGACACTACACTAACATTTGACCAGCTGGTGGACATGGCCATTCGACTGGACAACCTGCTTGCGACCACGGGACGTCCCAGGTGGGGGCCCCCCATTCCACCCTCCAGCGCCTCCGAGCAGTGTCCGATGGAGCTTGGAGGTGCTGGCGCTAGAGGGAGAAGAGGTAGGAGCCCGAGGGGGCAGTCTCCTGCACCAAGTGTGGGCGCGGAGGGCACACCACGGCTAGGTGCTGGGGAGGGTCCCCTGGTGAGGGAGAGGGCAGATCATACAGTGGGGAGTCCTCCCAGGTGAGTAGGCGCCCTACTTACCCAGAGCTTTCTGTCGTACACATTACATTACCTGTTTGTTTCCCACAGGTTGCACCTCGGTCCCAGCATAAGGCGCTAGTCGATTCAGGCGCAGCTGGGAATTTTGTAGATCGGAGATTCTGTGTTAAGTTAGGGATTCCCCTCCTTCCAGTCGAAAAACCCTTTCCTGTACATGCCCTAGATAGTCGTCCGTTAGGATCTGGGTTGATTGGGGAGGTCACAGCGCCACTTAGGATGATGACGCAGGGGGGTCATGAGGAGACGATTCAACTCTATCTGATCGACTCTCCTGCGTATCCGGTGGTACTGGGGCTTCCCTGGTTGATGACCCATGATCCTACTATTTCGTGGCGAGAGAAGGCTCTTAAAGGGTGGTCTGCTCAGTGTGAGGGGTTATGTCTGGGTGTTTCCGTAGAGGGCGACCTCGGTGGAGAGTCCGAACCAGATGCCAGCACTGCACATTCCTCCTGAGTATGAGGATTTGGCGCTTGTGTTTAGTAAGACCAGAGCGGCACAGTTGCCACCTCATAGACAAGGGGATTGTGCGATAGACCTCCAGACAGGAGCAGCGCTTCCGCGGAGCCATGTGTATCCTTTGTCACAGGAGGAGAAAAGGGCAATGGAAACTTACATTGCCGAGTCTCTGAGACAGGGATACATACGGTCCTCCACTTCTCCCGCGTCCTCAAGCTTCTTTTTGTGAAGAAAAAGGATGGAGGTTTGCGTCCGTGTATTGATTACCGCGGTCTCAATCAGGTGACTGTGAAATATAGTTATCCACTCCCCGCTGATTGGGACCATGACGGAGTCCTTACACGGGGCAAGGTTCTTCACAAAATTGGATCTCAGGAGCGCATATAACTTGGTGCGCATTAGGGAGGGCGATGAGTGGAAGACAGCATTTAGTACTACCTCCGGCCATTACGAGTATCTCGTCATGCCATATGGGTTAATGAATGCTCCATCAGTCTTCCAATCGTTTGTAGATGAACTTTTCCGGGACATGCAGGCGCAGGGAGTAGTGGTGTACATAGATGATATTCTTGTGTACAGTGCTACTCGGGCCGAGCATGTAGCCCTGGTGCGCAGGGTATTGAGGAGACTGTTGGAGCATGACCTGTATGTCAAAGCTGAGAAATGTCTGTTCTTCCAGGAGTCAGTTTCCTTTTTGGGTTACCAGTTGTCTGCGTCAGGGGTGAGAATGGAGGTGGACCGAGTGTCCGCCGTGCGTAATTGGCAAACCCCAACTACGGTTAAAGAGGTGCAGCGGTTCTTGGGTTTTGCGAATTACTACCGGAGGTTTATCCGGGGTTTTGGACAGGTGGCAGCTCCCATAACGTCTCTTCTGAAGGGGGGTCCGGTGCGCTTACAGTGGTCGGCTGAGGCGGACAGGGCCTTTGGGAGACTGAAGGACCTGTTTACCTCGGCTCCGGTGTTGGCGCACCCGGATCCCACTTTACCCTTCCAAGTTGAGGTGGACGCGTCTGAGGCCGGTATCGGGGCAGTTCTTTCTCAACGATCCGGTACACCACCTAAGCTCCGCCCCTGTGCTTTTTATTCTAAGAAGCTCGGTCCGGCGGAGCGGAATTATGACGTAGGGGACAGGGAGCTGTTAGCCGTAGTACAGGCCCTAAAGGTGTGGAGGCATTGGCTTGAGGGGGCTCAGCACCCTTTCCTCATTCTGACCGACCATCGTAACCTGGAATACATTCGGGCAGCTAGGAGACTGAATCCTCGCCAGGCTCGATGGACTATGTTTCTCGCCAGGTTTGTGTTCAAGATCACTTACATCCCTGGGTCCCAGAACGGGAAGGCAGATGCTCTGTCCCGTCGGTATGACACGGAGGAGAGGTGCGTGGAGTCCATTCCCATACTACCGGAGTCTTGTCTGGTGGCACCGGTGGTGTGGGAGGTCGATGCGGAGATCGAGCGGGCGTTACGCACCGAGCCTAGTCCTCCACAGTGTCCGGTGGGTCGGGCGTACGTCCCGCTCAAGGTCCGGGATCGGCTGATTTATTGGGCTCACACGTCCCCCTCCTCTGGACATCCGGGTATTGGCCGGACAGTGCACTGCCTTAGTACGAAGTACTGGTGGCCAACGTTAGCCAGGGATGTGAGGGTTTATGTCTCCTCCTGCTCAGTGTGTGCCCAGTGTAAGGCGCCCAGACACTTGCCCAGGGGTAAATTACAGCCCCTGCCCGTTCCACAACGACCCTGGTCTCACCTCTCGGTGGATTTTGTTACCGATCTTCCCTCCTCACAGGGGAATACCACCATCCTGGGCGTTGTGGATCGGTTCTCGAAGGCCTGTCGTCTCCTTCCCATGCCGGGTCTTCCTACGGCCCTACAGACCGCTCAGGCTCTATTTACTCACGTCTTCCGGCATTACGGGGTGCCCGAGGATATAGTGTCCGATCGAGGCCCCCAGTTTACCTCCAGAGTCTGGAGAGCATTTATGGAACGTTTGGGGGTCTCGGTGAGCCTTACCTCGGGTTACCACCCGGAGAGTAATGGGCAGGTTGAACGAGTCAACCAGGATGTGGGTAGGTTTCTGAGGTCATATTGTCAGGGCCGGCCGGAGGAGTGGGCGAGATATGTGCCCTGGGCCGAGATGGCACAGAACTCTCTCCGCCACTCCTCCACCCAACTAACCCCTTTCCAGTGTGTGTTAGGGTACCAGCCGGTTCTGGCACCGTGGCATGAGAGCCAGATCGAGGCCCCCGCTGTGGATGAGTGGGTGCGGCGCTCGGAGGAGACGTGGGACGCTGCACACGTCCATCTGCAGCGTGCCATACGTCGACAGAAGACGAGCGCCCGACCTACACCGCAGTGAGGGGCCAGTGTACGCACCTGGAGATCGAGTCTGGCTCTCAACCAGAAACCTGCCCCTCCGCCTGCCCTGCCGGAAGCTGGGTCGGCGGTTTGTGGGGCCTTTTCAAAGTCCTGAGGAGATTGAACGAGGTGAGTTACAGGTTAGAACTACCTATTGATTACAAGAATATTAACCCCTCGTTCCATGTGTCTCTCCTCAGGCCGGTGGTAGCTGGTCCACTCCAGGACTTTGAGATTGAGGAGACTCCTCCGCCCCGTTGGACATTGAGGGGGCTCCGGCGTACACTGTTCGGACCATCCTGGATTCGAGACGCCGGATGGGGGTCTCCAATATCTCGTGGAGTGGGAGGGTGCGGGCCGGAGGAGCGGTGCTGGGTGCCAAGGAGGGACATTCTGGATCCGTCCCTGATGACCGAATTCCATCGTGGTCATCCTACGCGCCCTGCTCCGCGTCCTCCTGGTCGTCCCGAGGCCGGAGGCGCGCGGCGTCAGGGGGGTACTGTCACGGTTTCGGCCGAGGCGGCTCCTCCTCCTTGTTCGGGCAGGTTTCGCCGGTCGTCGTCTCCGGAGTTCTAGCTGCCACCGCTCTATGTTTCTTGTTTGTTTGGTTTTGTCTGTTAGTCACACCTGTTTTGTGTTATGTCTCATTTAGCACCCTATTTAGTTTCCTTGTTGTTAGTTTAGTGTTGTGTGTAATTGTTCGTGTCATGTTTGCGCTACCCGTGTCGGTACGCTATTTTCATAGCTTCCTCCTTGTGTGTTAGGAGAGTATTACGCACCTGTGTGTGCGCTTGCTAATTACGCCTGTGTGCGTCCTTTTGCCTCCGGGCGGTTTGGATTTATTTTGTGTGCTCAAGTAAAGTCTTGTTGGACTTATCCTCTGCTGCCTGCGCCTGATTCTACACCACACCTATACACAGCAACGTGACACACAATCACCCGACCTCAACCCAATTGAGATGGTTTGGGATGAGACGGACGACAGAGTGAAGGAAAAGCAGCCAACAAGTGCTAAGCATATGTGGGAACTCCTTCAAGACTGTTGGAAAAGCATTTGAGGTGAAGCTGGTTGAGAGAACACCAAGAGTGTGCAAAGCTGTCATCAAGGCAAAGGGTGGCTATTGGAGGAATCTCAAATCTCAAATATATTTTGATTAGTTTAACACTTCTTTGGTTACTACATGATTCCATATGTTACAATGTAGAAAATAGTAAAAATAAAGAAAAACTCTTGAATGAGCAGGTGTGTCCAAACTTTTGACTGGTACTGTATATTCATATGCAGCTAAAATCTAGGAATAAAACATTTGAGAATAGTAATATTTTTCACACACATAAGCAATACTTTTGATGAAAAAACACTTATGTGAAAAATGTGTAGATATAGCGTTTTGGAAATAAACTCTTCATATTTAATTACTGTTTTGTAATTACACATTTGAAAGTCACCTGTGAATTACCATGTTAATAACGCCAACCAAATTGTGATATTGTTACATGTAACTACACAGTGCCACTACCATCCTTCGCTTTTAGGCTGAAGAGGAGGGAGAGGTGTGACGCGTACTGAGTATACGAAGAGGCAGGACGCGGACGCAAGGTTTACTTAACAATGAACAAGATAAATAATAAAGATAGAGTATATGACACTAAGCTTAATAACCAAACACAACATCATCCAGAACAGTCCAGGGCTAAATAGGGGTGGTGAGGAGATGATGAGGTGCAGGTGCACTGGAGGTGATTAGGGTGCGATGGGTTTCCATTCCGGTGCTGCCGAGGTGGTGCGCTCAGACCGGTGGCTCAGTAGACCGGCGAATCAGAGCGCCGGAGGGGAGCAACGGGAGGAGACGTGACAAGAGGACATGCCTGGTGCCCAAATTAATGAACTATGGCGCGCAGCTGAGAGTCCAGTGGAGACGAACAGATTTGGTTCAGTCAGTCGTCCTAATGAGCCCTTCCGAGCAAGCTAGTTTATGCTTGTGGCTAGAAACATCAGTGAGAATTTGAAACTTGTCTGCCGAAGTTGGGACTTGGGAGATTGTTCAGAATCATTCAGTTATTTTCGGAGTAATTATATATATTTTTTGTTATTGACAAGACAAATGGAATTATGAATTATGGAACGGCAGTGGTTAGTAAGCCGGTGACGACGAACGCCAAAGCCTACCCGAACAAGGAGGGGAAGCAGCCTCGGCGGAAGTTGTGACAGCCAGCAGCGCCGACCCCGGCCTCGGGGATGGCCAGGAGGACGCGGAGCAGGGCGAGCCGGATGGCGACGGTGGAAATCCCGCAACAGGGAGGGATCGAGGATATCCCTCACCGGGACCCAGCACCGTTCCTCCGGACCGTACCCCTCCCACTCCACTCCGAGGTACTGAAGGCCCCCCACCCCTCGATGTCCAGAGGAGGTGGAGGAACCTCCCGCACCTCAGACTCCTGGAGCGGACCAACCACCACCAGCCTGAGGCGAGACACATGAAACGAGGGTTTAATACAGTAATCAGGGGGAAGTAATAACCTATAAGTGACCTCATTGATTCTCCTCAGGAGTTTGAACGGCCCCACAAACCGCGGGCTCAGCTTATGGCAGGGCAGGTGGAGGGGCAGATTCAAGGTCGAGAGCCAGACCCGATCCCCCGGTACGAAGACCGGGGCATCACTGCTGTGGCGGTCAACGTTGGCCTTTTGACGACGCACGGCGCGCTGGACGTGAACGTGGGCAGCGTCCCACATCTCCTCCGTGCGCAGAAACCAGTCATCCACCACAGGAGCCTCGGTCTGGCTCTGGTGCCACAGTGCCAGAAACGGTTGGTAACCTAAAACACATTGGAATGGCGTTAGGTTAGTAGAGGAGTGGCAGAGAGAGTTCTGGGCATATTCTGCCCATGGCAAGAACACCAACCACTCCCCCGGGCCGGTCCTGGCAGTAGGACTGCATGAACCTACCCACATCCTGATTTACCCGTTCCACCTGCACATTTGACTCGGGGTGGAACCCAGAGGTCAGGCTGACCGAGACCCCCAGACGTTCCATGAACGCCTTCCAGACCTTGGACGTGAACTGGGGACCTCGGTCGGACACTATATCCTCTGGTACCCCGTAGTGCCGGAAGATGTGAGTAAACAGGGCCTCCGCAGTTTGCAGAGCCATGGGGAGACTGGGCAGAGGAAGAAGGCGGCATGACTTGGAAAAGCGGTCCACAACGACCAGGATGGTGGTGTTACCTTGGGAGAAGGGAAGATCAGTCAAAAAATCAACACTTAGGTGAGACCATGGTCGTTGTGGAACTGGTAAAGGTTGTAACTTACCCGCTGGGAGGTACCTAGGTGCCTTACTCTGGGAGCACACCGAGCAGGAGGAGACGTATACCCTCACGTCCTTAGCCAAGGTAGGCCACCAGTACTTTCCGGTCAGGCAGCGCACTGTACGACCGATACCTGGGTGACCAGAAGAGGGTGACATGTGTGCCCAGTAGATCAGACGATCACGGATAAGAGCAGGCAAGTACCGCATCCCAGCTGGACACTGAGGTGGAGATGGATCTGTGCGTAATGCCTGCTCTATATCCGCGTCCATCACCCATACTACCGGCGCCACAATGCAGGAGGCCAGGAGTATGGGGGTGTTGTCTCTGGGCCTCTCCTCTGTGTCATACAGCCGGGACAGTGCGTCTGCCTTCACGTTCTTCGTACCCAGAATGTATGACAGTGTAAAATCAAACCGGGTGAAGAATAGGGCCCACCTGGCCTGGCGAGGATTCAGCCTCCTCGCTGACCGTATGTACTCCAGGTTACGGTGGTCCGTCCAGACGAGGAAAGGGTGTTTTGCCCCTTCGAGCCAATGCCTCCACACGGTCAAAGCTCGGACAACAGCCAACAGCTCCCGATCACCAACGTCGTAGTTCTGCTCCGTCGGGCTGAGCTTCTTAGAGAAGAAGGCACGGGGCGGAGCTTGGGTGGCGTGCCCGAGCGTTGAGACAGGACAGCGCCTATCCCTACCTCGGACGCATCCACCTCCACTACGAACGGTAGTGATGGATCGGGGTGGGCCAGTACCGGGGCTGAGGTGAACAGACCCTGCAGTTTGTTGAAGGCCCGGTCAGCCTCAGCAGACCAGCGGAGCCGGGACGGCCCACCACTCAACAGGGATGTAATGGGAGCTGCGACCTTGCCAAAGTCCTGGATAAACCTCCGATAGTAGTTGGCGAAGCCAAGGAAGCGCTGCACCTCCTTAACCGTGGTTGGAGTCGGCCAATTACACACGGCTGAAATGCGAAACACCTCGTTCACAAAGGACTGGAAGATGGATGGAGCATTCATCAAACCGTAGGGCATCACCAGGTATTCATAATGCCCCGTTGTTGTGCTGAATGCTGTCTTCCACTCATCCCAATCCCGAACACGCACCAGGTTGTATGCACTCCTGAGATCTAATTTGGTGAAGAAGCGCACCCCATGCATTGACGCAATCACCGAAGGAATGAGGGGGAGAGGATAACTAAATCTTATCGTCTCCTTGTTCAGTGATCGATAATCAATGCACGGGCGCAGACCGCCGTCTTTCGTCTTCACAAAGAAGAAACTCGAGGAGGCGGGTGAAGTGGAGGGACGTATATACCCCTGGCCCAGGGACTCGGTGACGAATGTTTCCATAGCCTCCATTTCAGCCTGCAACAGGGGGTACACATGACTCCTGGGAGGTACAGCGTCTACCCAAAGGTTTATCGCGCAATCCCCCGCCCGATGAGGTGGTAATTTGGTCACCTGCGTCTTAGAAAACATGTGCGCCAGATCATGGTATTCGGGGGGAATGCGCACGGTGGAGGTACAGTGAGGGGAAAAAAGTATTTGATTCCATGCTGATTTTGTACGTTTGCCCACTGACAAAGAAATGATCAGTCTATAATTTTAATGATAGGTTTATTTGAACAGTGAGAGACAGAATAACAAAAAATTAATCCAGAAAAACGCATGTCAAAAATGTTATAAATTCATTTGCATTTTAATGAGGGAAATAAGTACTTGACCCCTCTGCAAAACATGATTTAGTAGTTGGTGGCAAAACTCTTGTTGGCAATCACAGAGGTCAGACGTTTCTTGTAGTTGGCCACCAGGTTTGCACACATCTCAGGAGGGATTTTGTCCCACTCCTCTTTGCAGATCTTCTCTATGTCATTAAGGTTTCGAGGCTGACGTTTGGCAAGTCGAACCTTCAGCTCCCTCCACAGATTTTCTATGGGATTAAGGTCTGGAGACTGGCTAGGCCACTCCAGGACCTTAATGTGCTTCTTCTTGAGCCACTCCTTTGTTGCCTTGGCCGTGTGTTTTGGGTCATTGTCATGCTGGAATACCCATCCACGACCCATTTTCAATGCCCTGGCTGAGGGAAGGAGGTTCTCACCCAAGATTTGACGGTACATGGCCCCGTCCATCGTCCCTTTGATGCGGTGAAGTTGTCCTGTCCCCTTAGCAGAAAAACACCCCCAAAGCATAATGTTTCCACCTCCATGTTTGACGGTGGGGATGGTGTTCTTGGGGTCATAGGCAGCATTCCTCCTCCTCCAAACATGGCGAGTTGAGTTGATGCCAAAGTGCTAAATTTTGGTCTCATCTGACCACAACACTTTCACCCAGTTCTCCTCTGAATCAATCAGATGTTCATAGGCAAACTTCAGACGGGCATGTATATGTGCTTTCTTGAGCAGGGGGACCTTGCGGGCGCTGCAGGATTTCAGTCCTTCACGGCGTAGTGTGTTAGCAATTGTTTTCTTGGTGACTATGGTCCCAGCTGCCTTGAGATCATTGACAAGATCACCCTGTGTAGTTCTCGGCTGATTCCTCACCGTCCTCATGATCATTGCAACTGCACGAGGTGAGATCTTGCATGGAGCCCCAGGCCGAGGGAGATTGACAGTTATTTTGTGTTTCTTCCATTTGCGAATAATCACACCAACTGTTGTCACTTTCTCACCAAGCTGCTTGGCGGTGGTCTTGTAGCCCATTCCAGCCTTGTGTAGGTCTACAATCTTGTCCCTGACATCCTTGGAGAGCTCTTTGGTCTTGGCCATGGTGGAGAGTTTGGAATCTGATTGATTGATTGATTCTGTGGACAGGTGTCTTTTATACAGGTAACAAACTGAGATTAGGAGCACTCCCTTTAAGAGTGTGCTTCTAATCTCAGCTTGTTACCTGTATAAAAGACACCTGGGAGCCAGAAATCTTTCTGATTGAGAGGGGGTCAAATACTTATTTCCCTCATTAAAATACAAATAAATATATAACATTTTTGACATACGTTTTTCTGGATTTTTTTGTTGTTATTCTGTCTCTCACTGTTCAAATTAACCTACCATTAAAATTATAGACTGATCATTTCTTTGTCAGTGGGCAAACGTACAAAATCAGCAGGGGATCAAATACTTTTTTCCCTCACTGTCCCGTCTGGACATTCCACCGTGGTTGCACCAACGGAAACACCTAGACACCTACCCTGACACTCTCGCGACCACTCCGTGAGAACCCTCTGCGGCCATGAGAAGGTGGGGTTGTGGAGTGCTAGCCAAGGGATACCTAATACCACAGGGAAAGCAGGAGACTCAATAATAGAAAAAGTAACCTGCTCACAATGAGTCTCCTGGGTGATCATGGTGACTGGTACAGTAACCTCCTTAACAAACCCGGACCCTAATGGTCGACTATCAAGTGCTCTGATAGGGAGTGGAATGGATAGGGGAACCAATGAAATGCCTTGACGACGTGAGAATGCCCTGTCCATAAAGTTCCCAGCTGCGCCTGAATCGACTAGCGCCTTACACTGGGGAACTACTATGTGATCGGGAAAGTAGATAGGTAGGGTACAGTGCGCAGCAGAGGGCTCTGAACGAGTGTGTGAGTTCGATACCTGGGGTGATGCGAGAGTGCCCTGCCTGCCGCCTCCAGACCCAAAAGAGCGTTGACGACTACGTATGGTGTACTGTCCCTTCGTGCCACCAGAGTGACACTGTCGCTGTCATCCTCCACTCTCTCGGACGGCTGCTCCACCCAGCTCCATCAGCTCGGGATCCGAGTCGTCCTGGGTGGGAACGGGCAGACCCCTACCAGGACGTCCTCTAGCTGCCAGCAGGTTGTCCAAACGGATGGCCATGTCCACCAGTTGCGTGAAAGACAACATGGTGTCCCGGCAGGCTAGCTCCCGTCGGACGTCCTCCCGCAGATGGCACCGGAATGGTAGATCAGGGCCCGCTCGTTCCACCCGGACCCCGCTGCCAGAGTCCGAAACTCCAACGCGAAGTCCTGCATGGTCCTCGTCCCCTGCCTGAGGTGGACCAGCTGCTTGCCCGCCTCTCGACCCTCGGGTGGGTGATCGAAGACCGCCCGAAAGAGGCGAGCAAACTCCCCGTAGTTCTCCAACGCGGCTCCTCCTTCATTCCAAACAGCATTGGCCCACTCCAGGGCTTTCCCCGAGGGGCAGGAAACGAGGAAGGACACCTTCTCCCGCTCCGATGGGGCCGGCCTGATGCTGGAGAAGTAGAGCTCCAGTTGGCGGAGGAATCCTTGGCAGAGCGCCGCTGTCCCGTCGAACGGCCGTGGTCGGGATATCTGGATCCCTCCATGTGCTGGGGTGTAGGTGGCTGGATCCGGTTGGCCAGCTGGTCTCGACAGATCGGGTCCTCTCCTCTCCAGGCGTTGGACGACCTGAATAACCCGATCCATCTCTTCCCCCAAGCTGGCCAGCATCGTGGAATGCTCCTGGATCCGTGCCACGACTCCAGGCATGCGCTCCTCTCCCGCTGACTCCATTGCGGGTGGGTGATTCTGTGATGAGTGTGATAGAAGGAGTCAGGCGCAGGGGGGTAAATCACCAAATACAGAGTTTTCCATTGTACACAATTGCGCTGGATAGCGACACACGAAAACAGGCACAGGGGAAACTATCTACCCTGGCAATACACGGTACGGGATACTCCAACAATATACAGGCACAGGGGAAATATCTACTCCGGCAATACAAAGTGCGAGTAGCTCCACCGAGCTACACTACTCTCACAAATAACAAAAGGCAAGACAAAGTGGTGCACAAAACCGCTGCAAAAAAGCTTTATCTGTTCAAGCTTGTGCCTAATTACCGAAGATAACCACATCAGCAAAGCTACCACCTCATCCAGACTGACGAAACACCATCACAGCTGGAAGCTAGTAGGCCTACTTATACAGCAGCTAGCACTAACAGACTCCCAGTCCCGACAGACACCTCACTGCCCGTGCCCGGCAATAACAGTGGCCTTGCTCCTCCTCTTCTTCCTCCCCTCGAAAATAGTGCCAGTTCCTCAAGTAAGAGTGAGGTCCCTCCTTCTCATTTTCATCCTTCTTCTCTCCCATAAAACCAAGCTGATGACTGCCAGCAACCCAGTGGTGCTGATAAGAGCAACCCCCCTTCTGTAAACACTGGTAAGCCTACGAGTGATGAGACAGATAGCCCTGACAGCGTGCTGTTCTAAGGGAACTAGATAGAGGCATCCACATAGCTAGGAGGTTAGCTAGCGCCGTTAGCAAAGTTAGCATTAGCTAGCTAGCAGCGCTAATATGTTAGCAATCAAACTATGTATCCAGCAAGAATGTCGAGGTCAAAAACGAAATAAACTATGTTAAACCAGGCTGAACGTACATTTCTGTGACTCACTAGCTAACTTTAGCTTGCTAGCTCAGTGACTGCTTCCGGCGGGCCATGGGAAACAGTAGCTGGGAGCTGCGGTGTCTGATACTTCTGAGATTTGTTTATGACAGTTTGTGATGGAACACGTGAAAATTGCATGAACTTTCAAAATTGTTTAGCGAGCTTCTCATAGGTGGGCAACGAGCTACTGGTAGCTCGCGATCGAGCTGTTGGAGACCCCTGGCCTAGGTACTGATTCATGCATGAATCTATCGAAATGCGATTTACGCTCACTGTCCAAGTTCATTGGGGTAGATCAAATATGCTATTACCACATTTATTATTAGCCTACATTAACATTTTCAAATCGGTAGAATAATGACAATCATTTACAAAATGATGCAGGGGATTTTGTTTGCAAGCCAGGGCCAAAATGCCTTCCTCGAGCGAAAATGAGAATGTTATAATTTAGGCACATTTTATCAAATGCAAAAGTATTCTTATTGCCTACATTTGCATCAAATACCCTTGAATGAAATACCCTGCTCCTTGAAAGTCATGTATTGATTATACAGTGCCTTCGGAAAGTATTCAGACACCTTCACTTTTTTATTCATTTTTTTACGTTACAGCCTTATTCTAAAATTGATTAAATAATTTATTTTCCTCATCAATCTACACACAATACCCCATAATGACAAAGCAAAAACTGTTTTATATTTATTTTTGCAAATTTATTAAAACTAAAAAAATAGAAAATTACATTTACATATGTATTCAGACCCTTTACGCAGTACTTTGTTGAGCCTACTTCCGTGTCCTCATTGCTGCGCTTATAATGTGAAGAAATTGCCTAATAGTTTATCAACATTTAAACCTCTTAAATTTAGATTTCTGCCTAAATATACTGCTATTCATGTGTAATTACATGATTATGACATGTAAAAACGTGGTATATATGGAAAGGAGACATCTGGGAGATTATGAGGAAATGAGCAGAAGACAGATAGGACTTACATAGTTCAGAATACACAAGATTAAGCACACACACAAAACATTTTTTTTACATTTTATTTAGAAAGTCATCTTTCATTGACAAGCGATAAGTGAATTATTGATGACCAGAGCTGGAAACACATCAGATGGCTTCAACAACATGAGAACAATATCATGAAAAAAAAGGGATTGATAGACCTAACAACTAGAAATGGGCAGATGTTTTAATAAGTGGTGTAAGGTGTGGTAACGGGACGTTTCCAAGCGTCCCTAAACCTCCCCAAAGTGGCACATGTCTGTAAATTAGATAATTCCAGTGCTATTACATATTTGCAATCCCTAAATGCTATTTGTTCAGTATAAAAACACAATTTCTACCATATCAACCTCACTCAAACATTGTGGTGGTGTTATGGGGTATCCAGGGTACATTCAAGTGTCCTTCCAACCTCTCCGAAGTGTCAGAATGTGGTAATTGCACAGTTTTTGCACACTGGATGTGCCTAAAAGTTATTGTTCACTATAAAAACTAATTTCTACAAAACCAACCTCTCTTAAACGTTGTGGTGGTGTCGGGGGACATACAGGGGATATCCAAGTGTTTTTGACATTTTCCGGACTGACTGACCTTCATGTCTTGATGAAGTAATGATGGACTGTCATTTCTCTTTGCTTATTTGAGCTGTTCTTGCCATAATATAGACTTGGTCAAATAGGGCTATCTTCTGTATCCCACCCCTACCTTGTCACAACATTGGCTCAAATGCATTAAGAAGGAAAGAAATTCCACAAATTAACTTTTAAGAAGGCACATCTGTTAATTTAAATGCTTTCCAGGTGACTACCTCATGAAGCTGGTTGAAAGAGTGTGCAAAGCTGTCATCAAGGCAAAGGGTGGCTACTTTGAAAAATCTCAAATATAAATTATATTTAGACTTGTTTAACACTTTTTTGGTTACTACATGATTCTATATGTGTCATTTCATAGTTTTGATGTCTCCACTGTTATTCTACAATGTAGAAAATAGTACAAAATAAAGAAAAACCCTGGAATGAGTAGGTGTGTCAAAACTTTTGACTGGTACTGTACTGTACTGTAAAAAATATATGTCTTATCAAACACAAACTTGACTAAAAAAGGTGCAAAAATAGAAATAAGCTGAACTATTTATAAATGGCATTCGTGTTCAGGTGTAGATTATTAGATTTCACTTTCACCATAGCTTGTGGATGTCGTGATAGTCTTTGAAGCAGTCCCTCTCTGCCAGGAAACAGAAAGCGAATTGGCATTTCGGACAGAATATCTAGCATGTCACCCTTTTTTCCCCCCTGTGTTTTGTGCAATGCTTGCAGTTCTTCCTTTTGTCTTTTGGCATGTGTGTTAGATAGTGCCGCTCACCTTGAGTGGGGGGTCTTGTGAAGGTTGTGAGGTTTCTTTGGGCCCCCAATTCAGCCATTGCTCTCGGAAGGCCAACTGGGAGAGAGGGGTTTGACCTTTTGCTTTGGCCATCTGCTTGTGGACAATGAAAGCAATGTCCACAAAGTGGTAAAAAAAGTCATACCACTTCCTGGTCTTGTGGAGCACCTGGTAGTAGCCTATCAGAGCATCAAATAGGTCGATACCCCCCATGCTGGCATTGTAGTCCTTCGCAGAAACAGGAATGGGGACATTCTTCCTCACCCATGCACCATTGCCATTTTTCACCCTCCTTGAAACATGGTCGTTATTGAATGCCTTATGCTATGTGGTGAGCATGGTTACTTCCCTAGTGCCCTTCCATTTCACAAAAAGCAGATTGTTGGAAAGTAATAAAGGGAAATATATTTTTTTTAAGGAAATGTATATGTATGTATGTATGTATGTATTGTATATATATATATATATATATATATATATATATATATATATATACAGTGGGGAGAACAAGTATTTGATACACTGCCGATTTTGCAGTTTTTCCTACTTACAAAGCATGTAGAGGTCTGTCATTTTTATCATAGGTACACTTTAACTGTGAGAGACGGAATCTAAAACAAAAATCCAGAAAATCACATTGTATGATTTTTAAGTAATTAATTTGCATTTTATTGCATGACATAAGTATTTGATCACCTACCAACCATTATGAATTCCGGCTCTCACAGACCTGTTAGTTTTTCTTTAAGAAGCCCTCCTGTTCTCCACTCATTACCTGTATTAACTGCACCTGTTTGAACTCATTACCTGTATAAAAGACACCTGTCCACTCTCAATAAAACAGACTCCAACCTCTCCACAATGGCCAAGACCAGAGAGCTGTGTAAGGACATCAGGGATAAAATTGTAGACCTGCACAAGGCTGGGATGGGCTACAGGACAATAGGCAAGCAGCTTGGTGAGAAGGCAACAACTGTTGGCGCAATTATTAGAAAATGGAAGAAGTTCAAGATGACGGTCAATCACCCTCGATCTGGGGCTCCATGCAAGATCTCACCTCGTGGGGCATCAATGATCATGAGGAAGGTGAGGGATCAGCCCAGAACTACACGGCAGGACCTGAGCAATGACCTGAAGAGAGCTGGGACCACAGTCTCAAAGAAAACCATTAGTAACACACTACGCCGTCATGGATTAAAATCCTGCAGCGCACGCAAGGTCCCCTTGCTCAAGCCAGCGCATGTCCAGGCCCATCTGAAGTTTGCCAATGACCATCTGGATGATCTAGAGGAGGAATGGGAGAATGTCATGTGGTCTGATGAGACAAAAATATAGCTTTTTGGTCTAAATTCCACTCGCCGTGTTTGGAGGAAGAAGAAGGATGAGTACAACCCCAAGAACACCATCCCAACCGTGAAGCATGGAGGTGGAAACATCATTCTTTGGGGATGCTTTTCTGAAAAGGGGACAGGACGACTGCACCGTATTGAGGGGAGGATGGATGGGGCCATGTATCGCGAGATCTTGGCCAACAACCTCCTTCCCTCAGTAAGAGCATTGAAGATGGGTCGTGGCTGGGTCTTCCAGCATCACAACGACCCGAAACACACAGCCAGGGCAACTAAGGAGTGGCTCCGTAAGAAGCATCTCAAGGTCCTGGAGTGGCATAGCCAGTCTCCAGACCTGAACCCAATAGAAAATCTTTGGAGGGAGCTGAAAGTCCGTATTGCCCAGCGACAGCCCCGAAACCTGAAGGATCTGGAGAAGGTCTGTATGGAGGAATGGGCCAAAATCCCTGCTGCAGTGTGTGCAAACCTGGTCAAGACCTACAGGAAACGTATGATCTCTGTAATTGCAAACAAAGGTTTCTGTACCAAATATTAAGTTCTGCTTTTCTGATGTATCAGATACTTATGTCATGCAATAAAAAGCAAATTAATTACTTAAATATCATACAATGTGATTTTCTGGATTTTTGTTTTAGATTCCGTCTCTCACAGTCGAAGTGTACCTATGATAAAAATTACAGACCTCTACATGCTTTGTAAGTAGGAAAACCTGCAAAATCGGCAGTGTATCAAATACTTGTTCTCCCCACTGTATATATTTGCGAGAAGAAGAAAAAAACATATGGGGGATTGGAAGTGATGCAGGCAATTACATTGATGGAAGTTACAATCTATCTGCAATATTAAAGCTGATCTACCCCTTTAAAAAAATAGCAGATTGTTAGTCCTGATCCAAAGTATGGTCCCCCTCTCCGCTGTCTTTGTCATGTCGTTTACCTTGGTCTTGGGGAAACCGATTCTGTTAGGACGAATGGTGCCACATGCCCCTATTTTCTTTTTCAAGAGGTCTATGAAAAGTGGATGTAGAACCATCAGACAGGGTTTTTGAAACTGCAGTGGGGGTGGTTGAAGAGGAGTGGGGTCTTTGTCGAGTGGTGGATGTAGAACCATCAGACGGGGTGATTGACATAGCAGTGGGGGATGAAGATCTTGACCGGCAGCGGCGCTTGCTGGGGAGGGGTGGCTCCCAATCATCATCATCCATATCCTCTGCATCCTCCATATATTGTTGTAAGACACACAGAATTACAGTTGCCTAAATTTACAAAACGACATTACTGTAAAGTAAAAACACCAAGCCTAAACTTAATCTGTTCAGTGACTCACATAGAAGGTGTGAAGTACAGACACAATGCAAACAGTAACACTTTGGAGACAAAGGCAGAGGTGAGAACCACAAATAAACAACGACCATGAGAGTTTAGTGGCCTCTACAAAGTTACAAGGATGAAATTTAGAACAGCAAACAGTGAACTAATATGAAACATAAACATTGAAATGACTTGTTACATAGGCCTATGTAAACTAAATCCAAAGCACAAAAAGCAGACAACTTATGAAAAACGAGATACATATAGTAAATTAGCTTTATAAAGTCATGAAAATAATTTACTTACAGATCTAAAAGTGGATCCAGTCCTTTTACAAAGCAATCTTCGTCGGCCTAGTCGAAATCCTCGCTGTCCAAATCGCTCCCCTGATCCGAGTCCGACTCCAGTATTTTATTCAAAGATTCTATGTTGGTATACTTATTCATAGCTGTCTTTTTAGGTTCCTGTTCGATATTCTTAGTTTTTACAATTTCCCCCACCCCCCCCATTGAGAAGCCATCTTTTATTCTAAAGCGATGAAATTAAAGCGATGAAATCTGTTTACAATGTAATGTATTGTGCTTGGTGCGTCTCGTCTCTGAGCCAGGTAGCAATAGTTTTACATTACGCATAAAAGGTTCTAGGCCCTGCTTTGTTCCACCCAGGTCAACTGCACATCCCTGGAAAGCTTATCTCATTGGCTACAAGACTGTCAAGGTGCCATAGTAGCCAATCCCCTGTGTAATGGATGCCTACAGCGCGTAAGCAGGCAATGTCTTATTTTTGATGCGCAAAGATATAGTCACTTGGTGGACATTCGATGTTGCCATTAAGTCATTTGATAGCGCCCATGTAGCTATAGCTCAAACACAGACCAAATCGAAGTTTACCTTGTAAGATGTTTGGTGAAAATGTGTAAAATGAACATTTTGACTCTCGAGGCTGGTGATCAATAACGGTAGGTCACAGGCAGACAAATAATATATCCTCATGATCGGTGGAGTCTCATGGATTAAAACTCATGGATTAAAATCCTGCAGCGCACGCAAGGTCCCCCTGCTCAAGCCAGCGCATGTCCAGGCCCATCTGAAGTTTGCCAATGACCATCTGGATGATCCAGAGGAGGAGAATGTCATGTGGTCTGATGAGACAAAAATATAGCTTTTTGGTCTAAATTCCACTCGCCGTGTTTGGAGGAAGAAGAAGGATGAGTACAACCCCAAGAACACCATCCCAACCGTGAAGCATGGAGGTGGAAACATCATTCTTTGGGGATGCTTTTCTGAAAAGGGGACAGGACGACTGCACCGTATTGAGGGGAGGATGGATGGGGCCATGTATCGCGAGATCTTGGCCAACAACCTCCTTCCCTCAGTAAGAGCATTGAAGATGGGTCGTGGCTGGGTCTTCCAGCATGACAACGACCTGAAACACACAGCCAGGGCAACTAAGGAGTGGCTCCGTAAGAAGCATCTCAAGGTCCTGGAGTGGCATAGCCAGTCTCCAGACCTGAACCCAATAGAAAATCTTTGGAGGGAGCTGAAAGTCCGTATTGCCCAGCGACAGCCCCGAAACCTGAAGGATCTGGAGAAGGTCTGTATGGAGGAATGGGCCAAAATCCCTGCTGCAGTGAACATTTTGACTCTCGAGGCTGGTGATCAATAACGGTAGGTCACAGGCAGACAAATAATATATCCTCATGATCGGTGGAGTCCCGGCTTTTGGTGTGTATCAACGTATTCCGTGTTTATTTTGTTTAAGCTTCACAACGCTAACCGGAATGTAGGTAGCAGCCATCTTGAAATGAGGTCATCGGCTCGGCCTGCCCTTGTATATTCATATGCCCATATATGGTAGTAAGTCACACCAATGATTTTGAAGGCACCGATCATTAGCCAAGATACTAAGCTTTCCGCAGACACCCTGCTGTTGCAGATAGTGGCTACCGTTCTCATACTAGACTGAATTGAATAAACATTTAAAAAATGTGTCCCTAAATATGGGGATTTTACATTTAAGAGGTTTAAGCTAAATGTTCTGATCTGTTGCGACAGCTTCATTGCGTAAAAAAGTTTTGGGGGATGCTAGTGGTTGTATTAATTTGGGATCTATCGCATTCCACAACTGTCCCAGACTATGTTTGGAATATTTATTTCACACACAGAATAGGTCAACTTTTGTGCTCTGGGGGATAGTAGATTGACATAGGCCAGTGCTTTTGCTGTTCATTAGGCATACTCATCTTGTTGGCTGACGAAAAGTAAATGTGGACAGTTCTTCCAATATCTTCAATATGCACCTCGGAATTGGATAAGGACGCGCGAAGTTAAGTCCCAGATGTGTCTGTCTTCACTTGTAGCCTGTGAAAAAGACTTGATCAGGTGATGGAGAGCCATGTGAGTGAGAGGTGCTTCGGAGCACACAGCACTCAGGGAGAAGGGAATTATAATTATTATATTTAGCTCAAGGGCACAACGGCCACTGGCCGCAAATGGCATGGATTTATTTAGAGGGCATTATGGCCACACAAAGGGGAATCCACCGGGGAATTTGAGGCATTATCAAGTGCTTGTCAAATTGTGAATGAGAGACTGATGAAGTGTGTAAAGCCTGCACAAAAAACAAAGCCCATGCCTATCAAGACTCAGGTTATGATCCAGATGCAGACACAGGAGGCAGATGGTTCACTTTTAGATAATATATTATAACATGGGGAGCAGGGAACAGGCAGGTCAAGGACAGGCAGACGTTCGTAACTAGATCAGAGTCCGACAGGCACAGGACAGCAGACAGGCTCAGGGCAGGCAAAAGTTCATAAACCTGGTCAGAATCAGGCAGGTACAGAATGGCAGGCTCAGGGTAAGGGCAGGCAGAAAGGTCAGAACCGGAAAGTCTAGAAACAAAAAACTAGAGAGCAGGGAAAAACAGGAAACACGCTGGGACGACCTGACAATACAAGACGAACTGGCAAGAGACAAACAAAAAACGTAGGTATAAATACACAGGGGATAATGGGGGAAAAGGGAGACACCTGGTGGGAGGTGGAGACAAGCACAAGACAGGTGAAACAGATCAGGGTGTGACAATGCCTTTCAAGCGACTTTTTGTATTAAAAATCAGTAAAAATCAAAATATATAGCCTAACGTTTGTAGAACAACTAAAGTTGCATGAATAACTCTAAATTAAGCATATAGCAGTACCTATTTCTTTGTTAACCGCTCAACACAGAATAGCCACGTGCTCACTCCCGCAAATCGTTTGGTGAAAATATCCTTTCTATTTTATTCAGCTTGGTTCAATTGTATTCTTCATACTATAAAATAATATAAAATAATGCCACAGAATTCTAAGCAAATCTTGTCTGCTAAATGTACTAGTGTAGCCCACAGCCACATGAATTTAGCCAGATCAAGACCAAACATAAGGACAACTCAGAGTATGCTATTCTGTTCTTCTGAAATAGACTACATTTTCTTCATATCATGTTTCTTTAGACCTGTCTAAAATAAATAATGGATTTATTATGAAGGTGTTAGCTATATTACATGGATTTATTATACTTTTTTTAAATGTAGATGTTCCAAAAGTCTGCATCAGTGGCTTGTAGGCTATGTATGGAAGCCAGGGCGCCGGAGAAGATGGCTGCCATTTTACAGCACTCTAACCAATTGTGCTATTATGTGTGTTTTTATGCGTTATTTGTAATTTATTCTGTACATAATGTTTCTGCCACCATCTCTTATGACCAAAAATAGCTTCTGGATATCAGGACAGCGATTACTCACCTCGTATTGGACGAAGATGTTTACTTCAACGAGTCGGACGTGAAAGATATTCTATAGACACCCGACAAGGCCCAAATCCCCGTCATTCGCATGAGAAAGAGACGGAGATATCGTGGACGCAGGTCAGGGTGCCTTGTAAGGATCCGACGGCGAGTGAGAACTCCCTCTTCCGTCAATCCTATTAGCCAATGTTCAATCATTTGAAAATAAATTGGACGACCTAAGATTAAGGATATCCTACCAACGGGACATTAAAAACTGTAATATCTTATGTTTCACCGAGTTGTGGCTGAACGACGACATGGATAACATACAGCTGGCGGGATAAACGCTACATCAGCAGGATAGAACGGCTGACTCTGGTAAGACAAGGGGTGGTGGTCTGTGTATATTTGTAAACAACAGCTGGTGTATGAAATCCAATACTAAGGAAGTCTCTAGGTTTTGCACGCCTGAGGTAGAGTATCTCATGATAAGCTGTTGACCACACTATTTAACATTTTTACATTTACATTTTATTTAACAAAATAGTTTTCTCATATATTTTTCGGAACTGTCTATTTACCACCACAAACCGATGCTGGCACTAAGATTGCACACAATGAGCTGTATAAGGCCATAAGTAAACAGGAAAACGCTCATCCATAGGCAGCACCTCCTAGTGGCCAGGGACTTTAATGCAGGGAAAATTAAATCCGTTCTAGCTAATTTCTACCAACATGTTAAATGTGCAACCAGAGGAAAAAAAACTCTAGACCACCTTTACTCCACACACAGAGACGCGTACAAAGCTCTCCCTCGCCCTCCATTTGTCAAATCTGACCATAACTCTATCCTCCTGATTCCTGCTTATAAGCAAAAACTAAAGCAGGAAGCACCAGTGACTCGGTTAATAAGGAAGTGGTCAGATGATGCAGATGCTAAGATTCAGGACTGTTTTCCTAGCACAGACTGGAATATGTTCCGGGATTCTTCCGATAGCATTGAGGAGTACACTACATCAGTCACTGGCTTCATCCATGAGTGCATCGATGACGTCGTCCCCACAGTGACAGTACGTACATACCCCAACCAGAAGCCATGAATTACAGGCAACATCCGCACTGAGCTAAAGAGTAGAGCTGCCGCTTTCAAGGAGCGGGACTCTAACCCAGATGCTTATAAGACATCCCACTATGCCCTCCGACGAACCATCAAACAGGCAAAGAGTCAATACAGGACTAAGATTGAATCGTACTACACCGGTTCTGACGCTTGTCGGATGTGGCAGTCATCGAAAACTATAACAGACTACAAAGGGAAGCACAGCCGCGAGCTGCCCAGTGACACAAGATTACCAGACGAGCTAAATCACTTCTATGCTCGCTTCGAGGCAAGCAACACTGAAGCATGCATGAGAGCATCAGCTGTTCCGGATGACTATGTGATCACGCTCTCCGTAGCCGATGTAAGACTTTTAAGCAGGTCAACATTCACAAGGCCGCAGGGCCAGACGGATTACCAGGACGTGTACTCCAAGCATGCACTGACCAACTGGCAAGTGTCTTCACTGACATTTTCAACATGTCCCTGACTGAGTCTGTAATACCAACATGTTTCAAGCAGACCACCATAGTCCCTGTGCCCAAGAACACTAAGATAACCTGCCTAAATGACTACCGACCCGTAGCACTCACATCTGTAGCCATGAAGTGCTTTGAAAGGCTGGTCATGGCTCACATCAACATCATTATCCCAGAAACCCTAGACCCACTCCAATTTGCATACCGCCCCAACAGATCCACAGATGATGCAATCTCCACACCGCCCTTTCCCACCTGGACAAGAGGAACACCTACGTGAGAAAGCTATTCATTGACTATAGCTCAGCGTTCAACACCATAGTGCCCTCGAAGCTCATCACTAAGCTAAGGACCCTGGGACTAAACACCTCCCTCTGCAACAGGATCCTGGACTTCCTGACGGGCCACCCCCAGGTGGAAAGGGTAGGTAACAACACATCTGCCACACTGATCCTCAACACGGGGGCCCCTCAGGGGTACGTGCTCAGTCCCCTCCTGTACTCCCTGTTCACCCATGACTGCATGGCCAGGCACAACTCCAACGCCATCATTAAGTTTGCCACCGACAACGATGAGACACCCTATAGGGAGGAGGTCAGAGACCTGGCCGTGTGGTGCAAGGATAACAACCTCTCCCTCAACGTGGTCAAGACAAAGGAGACAATTGTGGATTACAGGAAGGAAAAAAAAGAGGACTGAGCACACCCCCATTCTCATCGATGGGGCTGTAGTGGAACATGAAACTATGATGGTCCAAACACACCAAGACAGTCGTGAAGAGGGCACACAAGCCTATTCCCATCAGGAGACTGAAAATATTTGGCATGGGTCCTCAGATCCTCAAAAAGTACTACAGCTGCACCATCGAGAGCATTCTGACTGGTTGCATTACTTCCTTGGTGTGGCAACTGCTCGGCATCCGACCATAAGACACTACAGAGGGTAGTGCGTACGGCCCAATACATCACTGGGGCCATGCGTCCTGCCATCCAGGACCTCTATACCAGGTGGTGTCAGAGGAAGGCTCTAAAAATTGTCAAAGACTCCAGCCACCCTAGTCTTAGACTGTTCTCTCTGCTACCGCACGGCAAGCTGTAATGGAGCGCCAAGTCTAGGTCCAAGATGCTTCTTAACAGCTTCTACCCCCAATCCATAAGACTACTGAACAGCTAATCATGGCTACCCGGACTAATTGCATTGCCCCCCCACCCCACCCCAGCCCCCTCTTTTACGCTGCTGGTACTCTGTTTATTTTTTATGCATAGTCACTTTAATACTACCCACATGTACATATTACCTCAATTACCTCGACTAACCGGTGCTCCCGCACATTGACTCTGTACCGGTCCCCCCTGAATATAGCCTCCCTAGTGTTATTTAATTTTACTGCTGCTCTTTAATTATTTGCTATTTTCTATTTTTTACATAACACTTTTTAAAAAATTATTTTCTTAAAAACTGAATTGTTGGTTAAGGGCTTGTATGTAAGCATTTCACTGTAAGGTCTACACCTGTTGTATTCGGCGCATGTGGCAAATAAAATATGATTGGTTTTGATTAAATGTGTTTATGTTAATTAACGTCCTGGAGCTCTACGGACAATTCCTTCAACCTCATGGCTTGGTTTTTGCTCTGACATGCACTGTCAACTGTGGGACCTTATATAGACAGGTGTGTGCCTTTCCAAATCATGTCCAATCAATTGAATTTACCACAGGTGGACTCCAATCAAGTTATAGAAACATCTCACGGATGATCAATGGAAACAGGATGCCCCTGAGCTCAATTTCGAGTCTCATAGCAAAGGGTCTGAATACTTATGTAAATCAGGTATTTCTGTTTTTTATTCTTAATAAATTTGCCAAAATTTCTAAAAACCTGTTTTCGCTTTGTCATTATGGTGTATTGTGTGTAGATTGATGAGGTAAAACAATTATTGAATCAATTTTAGAATAAGGCTGTAATGTAACAAAATGTGGAAAAAGTGAAGGGGTCTGAATACTTTCCGAATGCACTGTACATAGCTATAGATAGGCTAGTAGGCTAGACTTGATTGTCTGCATAATGAAACAATCCCTAGTAAGCTATTGTTTTTACACTGGACTGAGTGTATTACTTGGCATTAATAGATTGTTTTTACGCAGCACAAACTTTCTATAGGCCTATAGGACAGTTGTATATTGATTTATTTTTTATATTGATTACTGATTAGTTTGCTGTCGAAAATTCATTTCACAATCTGCAATGTTTGAATTTCCCACTTACTTAACAACAATTATTGCCGCCAGCATTCTAAATAGCAGCGTTGCGACACTGTAAGCCTATAGCTTTGTGAAACATAAACATTAGGCTTAACATGAGAAAATGATGACCAAATAAAAATAAACGTGTAGCCATTAAAGCAAAGCTACATAATCTGATAGCCTATTGTTAGGCAGCTACGTAGACGTTGCAATTTCAGAACCATGGACAGCGATAGGTAGTCTATACTTTGTGAGTGGGTAACGCATTCTCTTTTTTTTTTGGGGGGGGGGGTTGCCCAAACTCCGACTTTGCGGGGAGGTCCAGAGAAAAGTAACCCTGGCCTGATATTGGCTACTTAGCTAGCTACTTCCCTCTCCTTACGGGATAGCAGTGCTCGGCAAGCGGGAGCGATGGACACTGTGCCTCGTGTTGTTGTGTTGCCAGCTTGCAGCGCAAACTCTCCCCATTGAGCAGTAGACTGTATCACGGTGACATCCAGATGGTTACTACCTATATTACTGCTGCTATCCTACACTAAATAAAATCAAGTGGAATGGAACAATTTGGCCACGTTAGCTACCGCCGGCGACATGTGGTACTGCTACCCGCTGGGAAGCCATGCTCTTGTTGTTGCCAGCATAAACTAGCTAGCTGGGAAGGGCTCATCAGGACGACTGACTGAACTAACTGAAACGAATCCATTCGTCTCCTACTCAACTTTCACCCATGCGATATACGACATGAATTTGGGCACCAGGGATGTTTGTATAGCCTCGGGTGAGAGTCCAGTGTGACGTCACTTCCTGGTGACCTCTTGCTTCAACATTTCTTTCCAAAAAACCTTTTTGTGTTCACTATTTCATGACCAACAGGCTCCGAGACAGCTTCTACCACCAGGCCATCAGACTGCCTAAAAGCTAAACCTAGCTGTTTCCCTGCACAGACTTGCACCTTAGAGACTATTTGCACCAGAGAGACTATATGCACCTTTGAAATTATTTGCATTGACTAACCACACATCCAACCGTTACACACAAACTTACACACAAACACACACACAGTCAACGCTGTTGTTCTAATATATAATATTGATTCCACAGCCCACTTTATACTTGTAAATACAGTGTAAATAAAGTCCAATATTACTATGCATACTACCTTTTCTACTACTTGACTTGACTCTTTGCATTGTTATTATTGATTAATGTACTGCATCGTTTAGGGATCTAGCTCATAAGCATTTTGCTGCACCTATTATACCTGCTGTAAACTGTGTATGTGTCACGACTTCCTCCGCAGCTGCCACCTCTCTTTGTTCGGGCAGGCTTCGGCGTTCATCGTCAACGGCCTTCTAGCCACTGCCGCTACGCATCTCATCATTCCAATGATTTTGTCTTGTTTATTACATACACCTGGTTCATATCCCCTCAACAGTACCTGTATAAGTGTTCCCTCTGCCACCTTGTCTTTGCGTGTGATTGTTTATTGTGGAGGATAGTGAAGCTTGGTGGAGCGCCGTGTATTTTGTATCGCCGGGATATTTCCCTGTGTGCCGTGTATTTTCCAGTACACCTGTTTTGCGCACTAGAGTGTTTTGACGCATTTCTGCGTAACTCTGTAATTGCGGAATGAAGCCTGCTATTCTGTGATTCACCCTCCTGCGCCTGACTCCTTCGACATCACCTCATCACAGTATGTGACAAATACATTTGGAAGGTTTGTAATGTGCAACAGTACAATGTAAGTCTCAAATCATAAAATAACATTATCAACTAAATGTTTCTTGAATTTTATGACAATTTGTAAAGTTTATTGACCGAGTTGGAAAATGTGTTGACATTGTGCTAGAGCTTAGCTAGCCGCTAACTAGCTTGCTAGCTACTAGCTA
Organism: Coregonus clupeaformis; assembly: GCF_020615455.1. NCBI lineage: Eukaryota > Metazoa > Chordata > Actinopteri > Salmoniformes > Salmonidae > Coregonus > Coregonus clupeaformis. The sequence continues at coordinate 33,173,529 of NC_059192.1, read as the reverse complement.
GCTTGCTAGCTACATTTGTGAATTAATGGGGGAATGCTAGCTAGCTTTAATACCCTGTGTTTGTACATTTTAATCACTAAAGTAGTTATTACTATGAGTCTGAAATGGGGAATTTAATGGTTTGTATATACATTTTTGTTCAACCCATTAAAGCAGCAATCGGAAGTTGAAACAATAACAAAGCGCTTTTCCCACCCTTTGGGTTCTGACGGGGCACGATAGTTGAACTAAGCTCATACGGCATTTGTAAGTTATATTCTTCAAGAATCAATGGGTATATTGGATGTAGCAACTAATGATTAACGCACTAAAGAAAAGTCTGAAAAATGTTCTCCTGTCTTCTTATTTCTCTTGGTTAGCTTATTGACTGCAAAGGTTGTTACATTGTAACTACATAGTAAAAAGTTATTTATCTTTAAGTTAATTTGCTTGCTCCTGGGTAAGTACACTTTTTTTTCTCTCACCTATCTACACATAATACCCCATAATGACAAAGTGAAATGTTTTGAGAAATTCTTCCAAATGTATTGAAAATGAAATACAGAAATATCTCATTTACATAAGTATTCACAACCCTGAGTCAATACTTTGTAGAAGCACCTTTGGCAGCGATTACAGCTGTGAGTTTTTCTGGGTGAGTCTCTAAGAGCTATCCACACCTGGATTGTAAAACATTTGCCCATTATTCTTTTCAAACTTCATAAAAGCTCTGTCAAATTGGTTGTTGATCATTGCTAGACAACCATTTTTAGGTCTTGCCATAGATTTTCAAGTAGATTAAAGTCAGAACTGTAACTCAGCCACTCAGGAAGATTCATTGTCTTCTTGGTCAGCAACTTGTGTTTTTGGTTATTGTCCTGCTGAAAGGTGAATTCATCTCACCAGTGACTGGTGGAAAGCAGACTGTAGGATTAGGATTTTGCCTGTGCTTAGCTCCATTATTTTTTATCCGGAAGAACTCCCCAGTCCTTAAGGATTACAAGCATACCTATAACATGATGGAGCCATCACCATGCTTGAAAATATGGAGAGTGGTACTCAGTAATGTGTTGTATTGGATTTGCCCCAAATATAATGTACAGGCTTCCTTCTTTTCACTCTACAATGTTGTTGATCCATGCTCAATTTTCTACTATCACAGCCATTAAACTCTAACTGTTTTAAAGTCACTGTTGGCCTCATGGTGAAATCCCTGAGCGGTTTCCTTCCTCTCCGGCAACTGAGTTAGGAAGGACGCCTATATCTTTGTAGTGACTCGATGTATTCATACACAATCCAAAGTGTAATTAATAACTTCATCATGCTCAAAGGGAAATTGAATATCTGCTTTCTTAATTTTACCCATCTACCAATAGGTGCCCTTCTTTGCGAGGCATTGGAAAACCTCCCTGGTCTTTGTGGTTGAATCTGTGCTTGAAATTCACTGCTCGACTGAGGGACCTTAGAGATAATTGTATGTGTAGGGTACAGAGATGAGGTGGTCATTCAAAAATCATGTTAAACACTATTTATTCACACAGAGTGAGTCCATGCAACTTATTATGTGACTTGTTAAGCACATTTTTACTCCTGAACTTATTTAGGTTTGCCATAACAAAGGGGTGGAATACTTATTGACTCAAGACATGTCAGCTTTTCATTTAAAATTAATTAGTACAATTTTTGAAACACATAATTCCACGTTGACATTTTGGGGTATTGTGTGTAGACCAGTCACAAAGAAATCTCAATTTAATCCATTTTAAATTTAGGCTGTAACACAGCAAAATGTGGAAAAAGTAAATGGGTGTGAATACTTTCTGAAGGCACTGTACATGCAGGAGCTCACCGGAGCTGAGTACCGGTACTTCCGATTTTCTACTGCTATTTTGGAGCTCCTGCCTGCACCTAAATATAAACCATACCGGCACCAAAATGAGTACCAGAACCTATTTCAGTCCAAGTCAAGCACTGAATACATGTATATCCTTTGTAACAACATTGTAATAACATAGTTGGTTGTAAAGATTGTTATATTGTAAGTACAATGTAAAAATATATATATAATATTCTCCTGTGTCCTAATTTCTCCTGGTTAGCATATTTCTGCAAAATTGCTGTTACATTGTAACTTCTTAGTAATTCAAAAGTTATTTAACTTTACATTAATTTGCTTGCTCCTGAGTAGGTACATTATAAATACAAGTGTATCTTTTTTAATAACATTGCAGTTACATAACATTTGATTCAATATACCCTTTGGGCAAGGTTATAATATGGAAATAAATTACTGAAAACAACCTGTAGTTAATGGAAGGTGTGCTACTAGGTCTTAGCCTATTTACATCATTAGATCAAAATGCTATCAACCCTGAGATTACCTGTGGATTTGATGGTAGTGGCACCGTGTCGTTATGTGTAACAAGGTCACAATTTGGTTGCCGTTCTTTACATGGTAGGGTACTAGGGGGTAACTAGCCCCCCCTAAGAACAATGTCTAATTGCTGACACAAAAAAGCAACATTTGGAAAAAAATTGGTATGTGGATGAAGGTCATGCTTAGGCGAATAAACTATAAAAGAGAAATAACTGGCTACAGCTTACACTTTTTTAGTTATTTCATGAAATGTTGTTTTTAGAAAAGGGGCGGGAGTTGTAACGTCTTTTCGTTCACAGACATGGGAACACGAACATAGATTTTCAATCCTCCTGACAGGCTGAAAATATTGTGTAGTCGAAGTATAAATAATTGATCCTCTACATTATATCTGCCTGACTAACTCTTTAACCATCATCTTCAACAATTTCTCTGCTGTGAAAACAAAGCAGCGACGGTAAGCCAATAATGGACTCAAAGGCACGCTGTTAATTCCCAAGATGCCTTATCCATTTACTTTTCCCAAAGACAGTGAATTACATAAACGGTGGGTGATTAACATTCGACGAGTCAACTTTCTTACAACAAAACAACACAGACAACAAAATCACACCATTCCATGCCTGTGATGAGTAACTGTCCCTGGACTTGCCAATAATAACAATGGCTTTCCTTCAATTTGTGTAGGCCATGGTCAAATCTCAGGAACTTGCAGTCTATGTAGCTGGCTACATTTGGGCATTTCATTTCAACTAGACCAAATGATGGTCGCTCAAGTGGGTCATATACCAGCCCATAAGGCTATGCACCCAGCCAAGGTGCGTCCGGATGCACGACTATCCCACACTTTGTCAGATTAAGATTTTTTAGAACTGCATAGTCCTTCAATGCACCTGCTTCCATTTCCAGCCCCCTTTTCATTAGTGGTGTTTGTCTTGTCCCTCTGATAATTCTTTCTGCCAGTTTTTCTGCTGTGCTTGTACCTCTAACATGGTAGCTCACCGCTGTAGCCCTTGTAAAGTGTAGATCTGGAATAACAATATCAGGAAAAGTAAAGGATTCACTAGGAAATACACCAGAATCTAACAGCGATTAATAACATTTATTTCGCAACACATTGTAGTCTGCCTATTCAATTAGACTCTGCATACCTAATTCCGCTTGCCGGAGTAGCATCTGGTTTGGGCTTCACTACAACCATGGCATCCACAGGTCCTTGCTTCACTCCCTATTTATTTATGAGATGGTATTAGGAGAGATGCTAGTTGCAACATTGTAGCCTAGTACCAATAACAACAGTAGAGTGAAGGTTTTGCTCCTAATTCCTCTTGAAAAGTAGAAACATCAAGTACAAAAGCAAGGAAGTTGGGCCATATGTTTATAAAGAAAGAAGTAAAGATGACAGGTGTTCGTCGTCCCCGGAGTACTAGCTACTGCCGTTCGATGTTATCGGTGTTTGTTTAGTTTTGTCTGTAGTGTTTACACCTGTTCGTCATTATGTTAATTGTTTCCCTTATAATTACCCCGGTCTCTCATCTGTACTTTGTGTGTAATTGCTTTCCCCTTCACGGTTGTCTATTTTGTGAGCGGGTTATTTCCTCCCTGCGTGGAGTTATTTTCTGTGTCCTTTTGGATCCTTTTCGTATTAAAAGTACGTATCCGAGAGTTCTGTGTCCTGCGCCTGACTTCGTTTACCGCATCTCACAGACAGTCGTGACAGAATCACACACCTTACCATGGAGTCAGCAGGAGCGACGGCACCGACTGGATCACTCGAGAGCGCGTCCTACAACAGGCAGCGATGCTCCAAAATCTTGGTGCCGCTATGGATAACGTTATGAACACTTTGGGACGATGGAAGAGAGGAGGTTTGCCCACACCTCCTCCAACGATACCACCACCATCGGCTACTCCTATCGTCTCACATCCGGAGTCCAGTGGGATTCGGCTCTCGCTCCCGAGAGCTTAGGATGGCACCGCAGCCGGGTGTCAGGGTTTCCTGCTCCAGGTGGAACTTTACCTGGCAACCATTCACCCGGCACCCTCGGGATACGAGAGCGTGTCCGCCCTCATGTCCTGTCTGTCCAGCAAGGCACTGGAGTGGGCCAACGCCGAGTGGGGAGGGATAGACGCCGCTACTGTGAACTATGCGGAGTTCACCCGCCGCTTCAGGGCAGTGTTCGATCATCCCCGGAGGAAGGCGGCGGGTGAGCGTCTATTCCACCTCAGACAGGGGGAGGAGGCGCGCAGAAGTCGCACTGGACTTCCGGACTCTGGCTGCCAATTCGGGATGGAATGAGAGGGCCCTCATCGACCACTACAGATGCAGCCTGAGGGAGGACGTTAGTCGAGAGCTGGCCTGCAGGGACACCAACCTAAGCTTCGATCAGCTGGTGGACATGTCGATTCGCTTGGATACCCTGTTGGCTACCCGCGGACGTCCAGCGCTGGGGCCGTCCATTCCATCCCCCAGCACCTCCGAGCCGAGCCCTATGGAGCTTGGGGGTGCTGGTAGTAGGGAGGCCAGGAAGGAGGCTGTCCCCTGCACCAACTGTGGAGGTTCGGTGCTGGGGAGGGTCTCCTCGGATTCGAGGCAGCAGGCAGCGCACTGATGTGTCATTCCCGGTGAGTAAGGTCCCAACTCACCCAGAGCTCTCTGCTGTTCATATGTGTATCCAAGTGATGTTTCCAGAAGTTTCTTCTTACTCCCAGCATCAGGCGCTAGTCGATTCAGGCGCAGCTGGGAATTTTATCGATCGCCATTTCTCATATAAGTTAGGGATCCCTATATTACCAGTCTATGTGCCCTTCCCTATCCATGCCCTAGATAGCCGGCCTTTGGGGTTGGGATTGATTAGGGAGGTCACAGCCCACTGAAGATGAAACATGAAGGGTCATGAGGAGACTATACAGTTGTATTTAATTGACTCTCCTGCGTTTCCAGTGGTGTTGGGACTTCCCTGGTTAATATCTCATGACCCCAACATTTCATGGCAACAGAGGGCTCTCAAGGGATGGTCTGATCAGTGTGTGGGGCGGTGTGCAGGTGTTTCCGTAGGGGCAACGACAGTGGAGAGTCCGAACCAAATGCCCACAATGCACATTCCTCCTGAATATGCCGATTTGGCAAGCGCCTTCTGTAAGAAGGCGACTCAATTACCACCTCATCGACAGGGGGATTGTGCGATAGACCTCCAGGTTGGCGCGGCGCTCCCTCGCAGCCATGTTATCCTCTGTCTCAGGAGGAGATGGCTGCTATGGAGACATACGTCGCGAATCCTTGAGACAGGGATACATACGGCCTTCCACTTCTCCTGCGTCCTCAAGTTTATTTTTTGTGAAGAAGAAGGATGGGGGTTTACGCCCGTGTATTGATTACCGTGGTCTCAATCAGATCACTATTAAATACAGCTATCCTCTCCCTCTGATTGCTAGTATGACGGAGTCATTCACACGGCGCGCTTCTTCACAAAATTGGATCTCAGGAGCGCTTACAGCCTGGTGCGCATTCGGGAGGGAGATGAGTGGAAAACAGCCTTCAGTACCACCTCGGGTCACTATGAGTACCTCGTCATGCCATACGGTCTAATGAATGCTCCTTCAGTCTTCCAATCATTTGTAGACGAGATTTTCCAGGATTTGCATGGACAGGGGGTAGTGGTGTATATTGATGACATTCTGATATACTCCGCTACACGTACCGAGCATGTGTCCCTAGTACGTCGGGTGCTGGTTAGACTGTTGGAGCATGATTTGTATGTGAAGGCAGAGAAATGTCTGTTTTTCCAGGAGTCCATCTCCTTTCTGGGACACCGGTTGTCTGCGTCAGGGGTGGAGATGGAGATTGACCGCGTTTCAGCCGTGCGTAATTGGCAGACTCAAACTACAGTAAAGGAGGTGCAGCGGTTTTTGGGTTTTGCCAATTACTACCGGAGGTTTATCCGGGGTTTTGGACAGGTAGCGGCTCCCATTACCTCCCTGCTAAAGGGGGGCCCGGTGCGTTTGCAGAGGCGGACAGGGCGTTTAGTCATTTGAAGGACCTGTTCACCTCAGCTCCGGTGCTGGCACATCCGGATCCGTCTTTGGCGTTCCAAGTCGAGGGTGCGCTCGATGCGTCCGAGGCGGGGATCGGTGCTATACTGTCTCAGCGCTCGGGCACGCCTCCAAAACTCCGCCCCTGTGCTTTCTATTCTAAGAAGCTCAGTCCGGCGGAGCGCAATTATGACGTGGGGGACAGGGAGCTGCTAGCTGTGGTCCAGGCCCTGAAGGTGTGGAGACATTGGCTTGAGGGGGCTAACCACCCTTTTCTCATTCTGACTGAGTACATCCAGGCAGCGAAGAGACTGAACCCTCGTCAGGCTAGGTGGGCCATGTTTCTGGCCCGGTTTGTCTTTAAGATCACGTATATCCCCGGGTCACAGAACGTTAAGGCAGACGCCCTGTCCCGACGATATGACACAGAGGAGAGGTCCATTGAGCCCACTCCCATACTACCGGAGTCTTGTCTCGTGGCACCGGTGGTGTGGGAGGTCGACACGGAAATCGAGCGGGCGTTACGTACCGACCCTTCTCCCCCAGAGTGTCCAGAGGGACGGAGGTACGTGCCGCTGAAGGTCCGTGACCGACTGATTTATTGGGCTCACACGTCACCCTCCTCTGGTCATCCTGGTATTGGTCGGACGGTGCACTGTCTTAGCGGGAAGTACTGGTGGCCCACCTTAGCTAAGGACGTGAGAGTTTACGTTTCTTCCTGCTCAGTGTGCGCCCAGTGTAAGGCGCCTAGACACCTGCCCAGGGGGAAGTTACAACCTCTCCCCGTTCCACAACGGCCGTGGTCTCACCTGTCAGTGGATTTTGTCACGGACCTTCCCCCCTCCCAGGGGAATACCATGATCTTGGTCGTTGTGGATCGGTTTTCTAAGGCCTGCCGTCTCATCCCTATGCCAGGTCTTCCTACAGCCCTACAAACGGCCGAAGCCCTGTTTACTCACGTTTTCCGGCACTACGGGGGGGCCTGAGGATATAGTGTCTGATCGGGGTCCCCAGTTCACCTCTAGAGTGTGGAGGGCGTTTATGGAACGCTTGGGGGTCTCAATCAGCCTTACCTCGGATTTTCACCCTGAGAGTAATGGGCAGGTGGAGAGAGTAAACCAAGATGTGGGTAGGTTTCTGAGGTCCTACTGCCAGGACCGGCAGGAGGAGTGGTCGGGGTATATTCCCTGGGCAGAGATAGCCCAAAACTCACTCCGCCACTCCTCCACTAATCTCACTCCTTTCCAGTGTGTGTTGGGCTATCAGCCGGTTCTGGCACCCTGGCATCAGAGCCAGATCGAGGCTCCTGCGGTGGATGAATGGTTTCGGCGCTCGGAGGAGACATGGAACGCTGCGCACGTCCATCTGCAGCGGGCTATCAGACGGCAAAAGGCGAGCGCCGATCGCCACCGCAGTGAGGGTCCGGTTTATGCACCGGGAGATCGGGTCTGGCTCTTGACCAGAAACCTGCCCCTTCACCTGCCCTGCCGGAAGCTGGGCCGGCAGTTTGTGGGGCCATTTAAAGTCCTGAGGAGATTGAACGAGGTATGTTATAGGTTACAGCTGCCTGTTAATTATCGCATTAACCCCTCGTTCCATGTGTCTCTCCTCAGGCCGGTGGTAGCTGGTCCACTCCAGGAGAATGAGGTGCGAGAGGCCCCTCCCGCCCCCACTAGACATCGAAGGGGCTCCGGCGTACTCAGTCCGTTCCATCGTGGATTCGGGGCGTCGGATGGGGGGGTCTGCAGTATCTCGTGGAGTGGGAGGGTACGGTCCGGAGGAACGGTGCTGGGTCCCTAGGAGGGACATCCTAGATCCCTCCCCTGTTGACAGAGTTCCACCGAGTCACCCAACTCGCCCTGCTCCGCGTCATCCTGGCCGTCCCGAGGCCGGGGTCGCGCACGGCTGGGGCCGCGCGTCAGGGGGAGTACTGTCATGGATTCTGCCAAGGCTGCTCCTCCTCCTTGCTCGGGCAGGCTTCGGCGTTCGTCGTCCCGGAGTACTAGCTACTGCCGTTCGATGTTACCGGTGTTTGTTTAGTTTTGTCTGTATTGTTTACACCTGTTCGTCATTATGTTAATTGTTTCCCTTATAATTACCCCTGTCTCTCATCTGTACTTTGTGTGTGATTGTTTTCCCCTTCACGGTTGTCTATTTTGTGAGCGGGTTATTTCCTCCCTGCGTGGAGTTATTTTCTGTGTCCTTTTGGATCCTTTACGTATTTGTCACGGTTTCGGCCGAGGCGGCTCCTCCTCCTTGTTCGGGCAGGTTTCGCCGGTCGTCGTCTCCGGAGTTCTAGCTGCCACCGCTCGATGTTTCGTGTTTGTTTGGTTTTGTCTGTTAGTCACACCTGTTTTGTGTTAGGTCTCATTTAGCACCTTATTTAGTTTCCTTGTTGTTAGGTTTGTGTTGTGTGTGATTGTTCGGTTCGTGGTGGCGCTACCCGTGTCGGTACGCTATTTTCCTGAAGCTTCCTCCTTGTGTTGTGAGGAGAGATTTAAGCACCTGTGTGTGCGCTTGTATTTACGCCTGTGTGCGTCTTTTGCCTCCGGGCTGTTTTTTGGATTACTTTTCGGTGCACAGTAAAGTCTTGTTGGACTTACCCTCTGCTGCCTGTGCCTGATTCCACACCACACCCATACACAGCACCAGTGACAGAATCACACACCATTAGATGGAATCAGCAGGAGCACCCGTCGACCCCATGGAGGAGCGTCTCCTTGGACACGAGCACCGGATCAACCGTATCGGGCACGCCTTGGAGGGCGTCATGGACACCTTCGTCGATGGGAGACCAGCGGGGTTCCCATAGCCCCACCTATCGCACCATCACCTTCACCACCGGACAACCAGCCCCGTCCATCGACCGAAACCCAGTGGGATTCGGCTCTCGCTCCCGAGGGCGTACGTCGGCACCGCTGCCGGGTGTCAGGGTTCCTCCTACAAGTGGAGCTCTACATTGCCACCATACACCCGGCGCCCCTCGGGATACGAGAGCGTTTCCGCCCTCATCTCCTGTCTCACCGGCAAGGCGTTGGAGTGGGCCAACGCCCGAGTGGAGGGGAATAGACGCCGCCACCGTCACCTATGCGGAGTTCTCCCCGTCGCTTCCGTGCGGTCTTCGACCATCCACCAGAGGGATGAGGAGCGCTCAGGCGTTCGCGCTGGAGTTCGGACTCTAGCGGCTGATGCGGGGTGGAATGAGAGGGCCCTCATGGACCACTTCGATGTAGCCTTCGGGAGGACGTCCGCAGGAGTTAGCCTGCAGGGACAGTACACTAACATTTGACCAGCTGGTGGACATGGCCATCCGACTGGACAACCTGCTGGCGACCCGCGGACGTCCCAGGTGGGGGTCCCCCATTCCACCCTCCAGCGCCTCCCGAGCAGTGTCCGATGGAGCTTGGAGGTGCTGGCGCTAGAGGGAGAGGGAGGTAGGAGCCCGAGGGGGCAGTCTCCTGCACCAAGTGTGGGCGCGGAGGGCACACCGCGGCTAGGTGCTGGGGAGGGTCCCCCTGGTGAGGGAGAGCAGGTCGTACAGTGGGGAGTCCACCCAGGTGAGTAGGCGCCCTACTTACCCAGAGCTTTCTGTCGTTCACATTACCTTACCTGTTTGTTTCCCACAGGTTGCACCTCGGTCCCAGCATAAGGCGCTAGTCGATTCAGGCGCAGCTGGGAATTTTGAAGACCGGAGATTCTGTGTTAAGTTAGGGATTCCCCTCCTTCCAGTCGACAAACCCTTTCCTGTACATGCCCTAGATAGTCGTCCGTTAGGATCTGGGTTGATTGGGGAGGTCACAGCGCCACTTCGGATGATGACGCAGGGGGGTCATGAGGAGACGATTCAACTCTATCTTATCGACTCTCCTGCGTATCCGGTGGTACTGGGGCTTCCCTGGTTGATGACCCATGATCCTACTATTTCGTGGCGAGAAAGCTCTTAAAGGGTGGTCTGCTCAGTGTGAGGGGGTTATGTCTGGGTGTTTCCGTGAGGGGCGACCTCGGTGGAGAGTCCGAACCAGATGCCAGCACTGCACATTCCTCCTGAGTATGAGGATTTGGCGCTCGTGTTCAGTAAGACCAGAGCGGCACAGTTGCCACCTCATAGACAAGGGGATTGTGCGATAGACCTCAGACAGGAGCAGCGCTTCCCGCGGAGCCATGTGTATCCTTTGTCACAGGAGGAGAAGAGGGCAATGGAGACTTACATTGCCGAGTCTCTGAGACAGGGATACATCGGGCCTCCACTTCTCCCGCGTCCTCGAGCTTCTTTTTGTGAAGAAAAAGGATGGAGGTTTGCGTCCGTGTATTGATTACCGCGGTCTCAATCAGGTGACGGTGAAGTACAGCTATCCACTTCCTCTGATTGGGACCATGACGGAGTCCTTACACGGGGCAAGGTTCTTCACAAAATTGGATCTCAGGAGCGCATATAACTTGGTGCGCATTAGGAGGGCGATGAGTGGAAGACAGCATTTAGTACTACATCCGGCCATTACGAGTATCTCGTCATGCCATATGGGTTAATGAATGCTCCATCAGTCTTCCAATCGTTTGTAGACGAACTTTTCCGGGACATGCAGGCGCAGGGAGTAGTGGTGTACATAGATGATATTCTTGTGTACAGTGCTACTCGGGCCGAGCATGTAGCCCTGGTGCGCAGGGTATTGAGGAGACTGTTGGAGCATGACCTGTATGTCAAAGCTGAGAAATGTCTGTTCTTCCAGGAGTCAGTTTCTTTTTGGGTTACCAGTTGTCTGCGTCAGGGGTGAGAATGGAGGTGGACCGAGTGTCCGCCGTGCGTAATTGGCAAACCCCAACTACGGTTAAAGAGGTGCAGCGGTTCTTGGGTTTTGCGAATTACTACCGGAGGTTTATCCGGGGGTTTTGGACAGGTGGCAGCTCCCATAACGTCTCTTCTGAAGGGGGTTCGGTGCGCCTGCAGTGGTCAGCTGAGGCGGACAGGGCCTTTGGGAGACTGAAGGACCTGTTTACCTCGGCCCCGGTGTTGGCGCACCCGGATCCCACTTTACCCTTCCAAGTTGAGGTGGACGCGTCTGAGGCCGGTATCGGGGCAGTTCTTTCTCAACGATCCGGTACACCACCTAAGCTCCGCCCCTGTGCTTTTTATTCTAAGAAGCTCAGTCCGGCGGAGCGGAATTATGACGTAGGGGACAGGGAGCTGTTAGCCGTAGTACAGGCCCTAAAGGTGTGGAGGCATTGGCTTGAGGGGCTCAGCACCCTTTCCTCATTCTGACCGACCATCGTAACCTGGAGTACATTCGGGCAGCTAGGGAGACTGAATCCTCGCCAGGCTCGATGGACTATGTTTCTCGCCCGGTTTGTGTTCAAGATCACTTACATCCCTGGGTCCCAGAACGGGAAGGCAGATGCTCTGTCCCGTCGGTATGACACGGAGGAGAGGTGCGTGGAGTCCATTCCCATACTACCGGAGTCTTGTCTGGTGGCACCGGTGGTGTGGGAGGTCGATGCGGAGATCGAGCGGGCGTTACGCACCGAGCCTAGTCCTCCACAGTGTCCGGTGGGTCGGGTGTACGTCCCGCTCGAGGTCGGGGATCGGCTAATTTATTGGGCTCACACGTCCCCCTCCTCTGGACATCCGGGTATTGGCCGGACGGTGCACTGCCTTAGTACGAAGTACTGGTGGCCAACGTTAGCCAGGGATGTGAGGGTTTATGTCTCCTCCTGCTCAGTATGTGCCCAGTGTAAGGCGCCCAGACACTTGCCCAGGGGTAAATTACAGCCCCTGCCCGTTCCACAACGACCCTGGTCTCACCTCTCGGTGGATTTTGTTACCGATCTTCCCTCCTCCCGGGGGAATACCACCATCCTGGTCGTTGTGGATCGGTTCTCGAAGGCCTGTCGTCTCCTTCCCATGCCGGGTCTTCCTACGGCCCTACAGACCGCTCAGGCTCTATTTACTCACGTCTTCCGGCATTACGGGGTGCCCGAGGATATAGTGTCCGATCGAGGCCCCCAGTTTACCTCCAGAGTCTGGAGAGCATTTATGGAACGTTTGGGGGTCTCGGTGAGCCTTACCTCGGGTTACCACCCGGAGAGTAATGGGCAGGTTGAACGAGTCAACCAGGATGTGGGTAGGTTTCTGAGGTCATATTGTCAGGGCCGGCCGGAGGAGTGGGCGAGATATGTGCCCTGGGCCGAGATGGCACAGAACTCTCTCCGCCACTCCTCCACCCAACTAACCCCTTTTCAGTGTGTATTAGGGTACCAGCCGGTTCTGGCACCATGGCATGAGAGCCAGATCGAGGCTCCCGCTGTGGATGAGTGGGTGCGGCGCTCGGAGGAGACGTGGGACGCTGCACACGTCCATCTGCAGCGTGCCATACGTCGACAGAAGACGAGCGCCCGACCTACACCGCAGTGAGGGGCCAGTGTACGCACCTGGAGATCGAGTCTGGCTCTCAACCAGAAACCTGCCCCTCCGCCTGCCCTGCCGGAAGCCGGATCGGCGGTTTGTGGGGGCCTTTTAAAGTCCTGAGGAGATTGAACGAGGTGAGTTACAGGTTAGAACTACCTATTGATTACAAGAATATTAACCCCTCGTTCCATGTGTCTCTCCTCAGGCCGGTGGTAGCTGGTCCACTCCAGGACTTTGAGATTGAGGAGACTCCTCCGCCCCGTTGGACATCGAGGGGGCTCCGGCGTACACGGTTCGGACCATCCTGGATTCGAGAACGCCGGATGGGGGGTCTCCAATATCTCGTGGAGTGGGAGAGTGCGGTCCGGAGGAGCGGTGCTGGGTGCCAAGGAGGGACATTCTGGATCCGTCCCTGATGACCGAATTCCATCGTGGTCATCCTGCGCGCCCTGCTCCGCGTCCCCCTGGTCGTCCCCGAGGCCGAGGCGGCGCGGCTGGAGCCGCGCGTCAAGGGGGTACTGTCACGGTTTCGGCCGAGGCGGCTCCTCCTCCTTGTTCGGGCAGGTTTCGCCGGTCGTCGTCTCCGGAGTTCTAGCTGCCACCGCTCGATGTTTCGTGTTTGTTTGGTTTTGTCTGTTAGTCACACCTGTTTTGTGTTAGGTCTCATTTAGCACCTTATTTAGTTTCCTTGTTGTTAGGTTTGTGTTGTGTGTGATTGTTCGTGTCGTGGTGGCGCTACCCGTGTCGGTACGCTATTTTCCTGAGCTTCCTCCTTGTGTTGTGAGGAGAGATTTACGCACCTGTGTGTGCGCTTGTATTTACGCCTGTGTGCGTCTTTTGCCTCCGGGCTGTTTTGGATTACTTTTCGTGCACAGTAAAGTCTTGTTGGACTTACCCTCTGCTGCCTGCGCCTGATTCCACACCACACCCATACACAGCACCGAGACAGTATTAAAAGTACGTATCCGAGAGTTCTGTGTCCTGCGCCTGACTTCGTTTACCACATCTCACAGACAGTCGTGACAACAGGACAGTTTTGAGTAGAACATCAGCAGTTTGAAGAATAGCTGAGTGGAATATGTTACTGTCATTGCAGTCATCAAGTCAGGAAAAAGTAGTAATCTCATTATTGTTTACATTTCAAACCAAACTCCAATTTGTTTACAACAGACCCAACAACAAAGCATGGCAATTCCCACTCAGCTACCCTGGTCTGTATTAGGCTACCACTGTTCAGCTATCGTGAAAACCACTAAAGTTCTAAGGTGTTCTCTTATCAATGGCAATCAAAGCTGTGGTAACATTAAACGAGTAAAACATGTGTTGAACGGAACCTTGAACAAGTTCAACAGAACTTTGAACGTGTCACTTAATCTAGTCCTACTCTCAGCTGGTGTGGTGGCTTTAGTTTCTTCATTGAGCGGTAGCAGTGGGCTCTCACAGAGATCTCATTTGTAGCCCTGTTTTTACCTGATACTTTCATAAAAGTACAAACACATGAAGTGAGAGGTATATACACATGATTAAACTTTATTTAAAGCATAATTAACCTGAAGCAGGACGGAGTCATGACTTAAAACACCAAAGCAAGGCTTCTAGCTCAGGCTAGCTACCGTTTGCATATTACCTTCAAAGTTGCAAAGAAAAGAAGAAACGTAAAATTTGAAGCCTTTCTCCAGTTTGCTATGTGGTGTCGTACTGGATGTCCGGACGACCCTCCGTATATCATTAACAGATACTTTAGGCAACTCCAGCAAACACCTTGTAAACTTCATCTCTGCCATCATAACGGTCTACTGTCACTGTCTAATATTTTTTTCCGGTCACCGGAAATGCCCAAGCATCCTTACGCCAATGCGGAAGTGATGCGTGCATAGAGCCCATTGAGCGTTGACGGATTTAGTAATCACAGCGCCTGGACAGTAATGTTTGAAAAAATCCTGCTCAGAGAACCCAATTACGCTGCCCAAAAAGGAGACGTTGTGTAATAAGATTCAGCAAGCTCATAAAGGAGTGGAGGGCTTGTAATGAGCTTGGAATGTGTCTCAGTAGTGCAGACACACACTCGCGTACACACAAACACACACACCTACAGTATATGTATGCACTATGGCAAGACCGGTGAGATATGGTGTGCACATAGCACCCACCCACCCAAGCAGACACACACTCACACACTCACACACTGCATTGTTTCCCCTCAGGAGGGCCATGAGAAGTGTCACTTGCAATGAAGGAGAACATTTCTTTAACCTTTCTGGAAATGCTTGTAGTTTTGGCTCCCATTGAAATACGCTAGTGATTTTGGTGTCCATGGATTTAGCTGACTGTACAAGACAGCAAGTCAATGTAGAAAGTGTTTTTCTGCTAGGAAAATAGTAGAATGTATACATTGTGACATAGCATATATAGAATAATTATCTATCTGTATTTTTGGCTTCCATTGCCTTTGGAGACACTGAGAAATACGCTAGTGACTTTGGAGCCAGGTGCAGATTTAGTGATTTGGAGACTGTGAAAATGTATTACCTTTTAATGTGCCATGAACACAACTAGTTATGATGTTTTCATCTGATTGTCAAACAAATCACTTCAAAAAGTTGGTAAACTTCGCATGTTCGTCCAAAATAATTCCAGCATCCGAACAGTGCACTGTGCACCTGACAACTTTCCTTCAATTCGCAAGTGGCTGAAACTATCTCACCAGAGAAAGTATCAGAGCGAGCAAAACAGCGCCCCTCTGTCTTACTATGTGTAGCCCATGTATCTGATGCTGTCTGGCCAAAAAGAGTATGACATGCCATACTTTTTTTGGGCAGACAGCATCAGATACATGGGCTACACATACTTGTCCTCTGCCTCTATCTCGACGACGATGGCAGTATTATCAGCAGCACCTGTGTTTTTACTAAAGAAATGCGTTAACTTAGGTAATTTTTCTGTTAATATTCAATCTTCCTTTCTTTTTCTTTTCTCTGAACTGCTCTGAAAGCACGTTATTGCTGCAGCTTAATTTCAATGAAAGTCACGTTTGCAATCATATCGCTTGACACAATGCACAGGAACTCTGTCAGGGTGGAATAATCCATTATTGTGAACCAGTCCGTAGGTGATTTAATGACACTTGTTTCTACTATTGTGATTTTAAAAAACGTGGATTATATTAATATTGATATGAAATATATGTGTTTGTATGAAAATACATTATTAATTTATTATGAATTATTCTTCATCCGTATGGATTCCTAAACTTTTTTGGAGGCCTTTTTTGTCAACAATGTGGCATCATTAGCCTGGGCACAGTAGGGGTTGGGGGCCCTCGAGCTGAAAAATTACATTAAAAAAATATTACTAGTATAATTTGTTTTAATTATGCCCAGCTCACAAGGCCTCTTGATGATGTGAAGCCTGAGGAAATTGCCTCTTCTGCCTAATGGTAAGTCCACCACTATTTGGAGTCCATGGATTTAGCTGATTGTACAAGACAGCAGGTCAATGCAGTGAAGTATTTTCTGCAAGTAAAGTACTAGACTTGATACATTGTGACATAGCCTACAGAGAACTCACCCACATGCAATTGAGATTCTGCACCATATAACTTAGGTCTATTTACTCTCTCTCTTCCTAGAGCAAGCCTCAGGGCTAATTGCTGTCAACTCAAGTTTTCATAAACAAGCTATTATGGCGGTCAATGGAGCATTTATGAAATTGTCTGAGATGCTCTCCAATAATCTGAGATGCTCTCTCTTCTAAACTAAGACTCATTGAGAGTTGAGAGTTGATTTTATTTTGCCTTTTCCAATTACATTGGAGGTAACATTCCGTTGTGCATATCTAATACAGTATAAAATGTTAAAGAAATACTTTTTAATTTCACAGTTTAAATATACAGTACTTTGGCTCCTGGATTCAAATTCATTTATAACAATGCTTGTCTACATAGGGATATGTCTGTGTCTAAAGGCCATAACGCATAATCTAAGTTAAACAACAACCTTTTCTTTATATTTCTCTTCATTTCATTTGTCTGATGAATTCCAATTTATTCATAACTATGCTTGTCTCTATAGGCCTATGTTTGTGTCAAGAGGCCATATGTAGCGGAATTGTGGGTAGAACAGTGTATGTTTGTGCCCATCAATTATG
This sequence comes from Coregonus clupeaformis, assembly GCF_020615455.1. Lineage (NCBI taxonomy): Eukaryota > Metazoa > Chordata > Actinopteri > Salmoniformes > Salmonidae > Coregonus > Coregonus clupeaformis. The sequence goes on along the minus strand of NC_059192.1, from coordinate 33,156,595 downwards.
GATGAGCATCTGGGCGGTGTGGGTGTGTTATCAGATCATGGTGCTCTTCCGTAGGGTATTACACAGTGTTTCCCTGCACATTTAAAAACATAACACACATAAACAAAACCTGTGGAACACCTTACACCCACATCTTTTCTGATGAAGCACGTAGGATCAACTTTCAGTATCTGACAGGGTAGAAGTTTTCTTAAGTTTAGCTAAAGTTTGATAAATATTAGTTGTTTCCCTCTGGACTTAAAGATAAAATCCTTAGTTGCTACATACATTTTTGGAATTATAAATTAATGATATAACCTCAAAATATAAGCTTTTTTTTACTATGTTTGTAAACAATGTAAATGTAAACACACTGTATTGCCTCAAAACATGGTTAAAACTTAAATGTTGATTTCATGGATGGTCAGTCCTTGCATCCATAACTGTGTCTATGAACTTCAGAGTGGTTACAGTTCACCTGGCCCATCCCTCAGCTTTTTATAAAAAACAGAGGCGTGGTGTCTGCTTTGTTATTGTTTCAACTGCGGATTCCAGCTTTAAAGAAAACTTAAAGAAAACACAAAAATAAACAACCTGTGGAACACCTTACACCCACAGCTTTCCTGTTGAGTTACTACTTAGTATGAACTTTCAGTCTGACAAATGTGCAAGACGTAGGTGTTTTATTATGCTCAATATGCCCACTGAATATATAGCTAACATAGCTGAATGTGAATTGACGAGACCTTTGTATTAAATCATCTGCTATGCTCGCGTCTTGTAGGCTACGCGCACACACAAACACACACACACACAGCAGAGGTAGAGGATTATTCAGATGTCCAGGTGTTAGTCAAACAGAGCTCTGCAATCAATCTGTCGTAGAAGGCGAGGTTTCAGTCCGGAGGAAGGTGGCATTCGGTGTAAAGTATTAGACCCAGCCTCTTCTACACTGTACATTAGAATTTTCGAAACGTCAATATATGGTTAAGATAACATGAAGATAATCTTTGCTACAGGGTTATGGCTCAAACTGTTTTTTAACAGCTCTGTGCAGCTGTGTTAATTTTCTGTGTCATTTCGCAATGCTCAATATTTGTCATTGATGAAGGTGAACTCATAGTCATCAGGACCAATAATCAACCTTTTATCACATTTATTAAGTAGAAACATGACAACTTGTCGTGTTTTATTCACATACGTCTGTTGAATAGTTATTTATAGCCAAAGTCTAAGGGCTTTTCATACGATCGAGCCAAGCCAAACTGAATTGGGTTACATATCCACCATAGTTGCTGGAACCGTGCTGAAAAGGACAAAATGAAAAAAGACTATCCAAGTCAACACAGTTTTGTTCAGGTTGGCATGATAGTGCCAACCTCAGGGGTGCGTGCTCAGTCCCCTCCTGTACTCCCTGTTCACCCATGACTGCATGGCCAGGCACGACTCCAACACCATCATTAAGTTTGCAGACGACACAACAGTGGTAGGCCTGATCACCGACAACGATGAGACACCCTATAGGGAGGAGGTCAGAGACCTGGCCGTGTGGTGCCAGGATAACAACCTCTCCCTCAACGTGACCAAGACAAAGGAGATGATTGTGGACTACAGGAAAAAAAGTGGACTGAGCACACCCCCATTCTCATCGACGGGGCTGTAGTGGAACAGGTTGAGAGCTTCAAGTTCCTTGGTGTCCACATCACCAACAAACTATCATGGTCCAAACACACCAAGACAGTCGTGAAGAGGGCACGACAAAGCCTATTCCCCCTCAGGAGACTGAAAAGATTTGGCATGGGTCCTCAGATCCTCAAAAAATTCTACAGCTGCACCATCGAGAGCATCCTGACTGGTTGCATCACCGCCTGGTATGGCAACTGCTTGGCCTCCGACCACAAGGCACTACAGAGGGTAGTGCGTACGGCCCAGTACATCACTGGGGCCAAGCTTCCTGCCATCCAGGACCTCTATACCAGGCGGTGTCAGAGGAAGGCCCTCAAAATTGTCAAAGACTCCAGCCACCCTAGTCTTAGACTGTTCTCTCTGCTACCGCACGGCAAGCAGTACCGGAGTGCCAAGTCTAGGTCCAAAATACTTCTCAACAGCTTCTACCCCCAAGCCATAAGACTCCTGAACAGCTAATCATGGCTACCCGGACTATTTGCACTGCCCCCCACCCCCACCCCCCACCCCATCTTTTTACGCTGCTGCTATTCTGTTAATTATTTATGCATAGTCACTTTAACTCTACCCACATGTACATATTACTTCAACTACCACAACTAGCCGGTGTCCCTGCACATTGACTCTGCACCGGTACCCCCCTGTATGTATAGCCTCCCTACTGTTATTTTATTTGACTTCTGCTCTTTTTTTTCTCAACACTTTTTTGTTGTTGTTTTTATTTTACTTTTTTTTATTAAAAATAAATACACTGTTGGTTAAGGGCTGTAAGTAAGCATTTCACTGTAATGTCTGCACCTGTTGTATTCGGCACATGTGGCCAATAACATTTGATTCGATTTGATTTGAAAAGAGTAATAGTTGATGCCATTGGCTGCATGCATAAACTGCACTCTTTCTATTCATTTACTACAGAATCTATCATTAAATTATGAGTAATGTTCTTTCTGGACATTGTCCTACGTGTGTAATTGCTGGAAAAATAGCCCTCTTAACGATACTCAGGGAACGTCCTCCTCCACAGCCACAATCAAGACTAATGAACTACCCAGCAAACAAGGGACGTCCTAAGGACATTAGGCGATGTTCCCATTTGTTCCCTTTTAAGGTTTCGGCGAGATGTTATCGCACTGTTCTGAGAATGTTCTAGGAACATTAAAACATGACGTTAACCTCGGGATCATAAAGGGATGTTCAGTAAAGGTCCCGGTTTTGTTCGCAGTATACCGTTACAATAAGGCCTTAGCATGACCATTAGGCAAATGTACAAATAGGTCCCTTTTTGATTCTGACAGGACGTTGTCCTCGAAAACATTCAATGACCACAAGGGGAAGTTTCAGACAGGTCCTGGATTGTTACAGACCGAAAGTTGTTGCAAGACCATTACGGAACGTTATAAAAAGGTCCCCAGGTTGTTCCAATGGGACGTTATATTCAGTACATTCAGTAAACACAAGGGGATGTCCATACAGGTCCTGGTTTACTACAGACAGAATGTTACAATAAGGTATTTTAATGACCATTAGGGAACCACCCTGTTTGGGTCTGGCAGGACGTTCTCCTTGTAATATTTGTGTTGTGGAGAAAATTGCCAGGCAGGAGAGTACAGTTTAGTGTGGTTTAGTAAAAACATCTCAAGCCCTACAGCCCCCGGTCCAATAGTTCGCATGTGCACTTCCTATTAGGTGTCGTAACATAACATTGCCGTAATACATTACTGCTTAGTAACAGCATATTAACTAATATAGACAGATATAGATCACTGATATTACACTCCTCCCCCATAGTGTAAATACGTTTGGGGAAATACTAATGCAATATCTGAACAATGCATTCTTAAACATTTCTCATCTACTGGGTTGAAACAGACTTTTCAGAGCCCAGCACAAATCCAGGGGATTATTTTTGCCCCGAAGATGGAACTTGTGTCCTAATAACTAACCCAGGTAATGTCCTTTTTCTTTCCTTTTATCTAGGACATATTAAAGTGTTTGTTTTACTGTTCGTTACCTCTTGAAACAGCTCATCTCACAGGTCAAGCTTTTGAGGTGCCCTTCGCTGTCGAACAGGATATCTCCTCTCCTACCGGGCTTCTGGTGGTTGGCTAGGTTCGGGTGGAAGGTCAGCTTCGGGTGGAAGGTCAGGCTCTGTCTCTCCCGTACGTCCACAGTCAGGAGAATAGTCCTGGGGGACGTTATTGTTCTTGTTCTCTCGGCATGTCTCTTCTGGGGCATTGGACCGTAGCAGATGATCCACATGAACGTTGACATGGCAATGACCAACTTGGACTTGGTAAGTCAAAGGGCCTCTGCATTGCAAGATCACACCTGAGTTCCACAGGCGCTTGGGGTGTCTGAAATCACGTACAATCACCCTCTCTCCCTCTCTGAATTCTCTGACAGTCTTTGAGTGTCTGTCATGAGCTTTCTTCTGCTGTAGCTGGTGCTTTGCCACAGTGTTTGACAAGTCTGGTTTCAACAAAGTCAGGCGGGTACGCGGTTGGCGTTTCAGAAACAGTTCAGCTGATGTAGGTTCCGTTACTGTGTGTGGTATGTTACGGTAAGTAAACAGGAAACGGGGAAGCCTTTGGTGGGTGGGCAGAGACTGAACCTCGAGTCTAGTCCTTCTTAAAGGTTTGCATGGCTCTCTCCGCTGCTGCGTTTGATGCCGGATGGTAACGTGGTGACAGGATGTGCATTACTCCAGGGTTCTTGAGAACCATTTTGAAATCGTTTGACGTGAAAGGAGGGCCATTGTCCGAGAAGAGCTCCTTGACTAGTCCAAAGGATGCAAACAGATGTCTGAGAAGATTGATGGTCTTCTCAGCTGTGGTCAGTTGAGCAGGGAACACTTCCATCCACCTGGAATGGACATCGACGACAACAAGGAAATGTTGCTCATCAATCTCGGCGTAATCCACATGGATGCATTCCCATGGTGTAGCAGCCTAGGACCATGGATAAAGAGGTGCAGTAGCAGGCATTTTGCGAACAGCTTCACAGGGTGAGAAGTGGCCTTCATGCTGCTGATTTCCTGATCCAGTCCAGGCCTCCACAGATAACTGTGGGCGAGTGCTTTCATTCGAGTGATCCCTGGATGTCCCTCATGCAGGTCAGATAGCAGTCTCCTCTTGAATTTGTGAGGTACCACCACCCTTGATCCCCACAGAACACATCCTTGATCAGTAGACAACTGGTCTTTCTTGTCAATGAATGGACTAAGGTTAGCGTCGTTTACGAAGGTTGGCCAGCCAGCCAATGTTAAGTCCAAGACATTTGAAAGCACTGGGTCTTTCCTCGTTTCCTCTGCTATGGCTGAAGCAGATATGGGCAGTTCGTCGATGAGAGAGATCTGGAAGACTGCTCTATCATCGGCCTGCAGAAGTTGGTGAAGCGGATGCAACAATGTGGACAAGTTTGCCACAAACTTTCCTTAATAGTTCAGGAGCCCCAAAAATGACCTCAGCTCTGAGACATTTGTGAGTGCTGGTGCGTTTACGATTGCTTCCACAAGGTGCTCTTCAATGATTGGTGCTGACACAAGGATGTCGTCCATGAAGCACACAACATTGTCTACACCATCCAAGATCTTATCCATTGTGTGTTGGAATATCGCTGGAGCTGTCGAGATTCAATATTTCAAGCGATTGAATCTGAATAGCTTCGTGTGTGTATTGATGGTCAGATACTGTTCTGACTCCGGATCCAGCTTCAGTTGCTGATAAGCGAATGACAGGTCCAGCTTACTGAAAACTTTCCCACCAGCTAGAGGGCAAACAAATCTTCAGCATTTGGTAGTGGATATTCCTCTGGGAGTATGCAGCGATTTACTGTGACCTTGTAGTCTCCGCACATTCTGACGGTCTTGTCATTCTTTGGGACTACAATGATCGGAGCAGCCCAGTCACTCCTCTCCACTTTCGTGATGATGTTATTCTTCTGTAGTCCAGTTCCTTCTCTACTGCTTCTTTAAGAGCATAGGGGACTGGACGTGGTTTGTGAAAGATAGGCTTGGTTCCTTCTTGCACTCTGATTTTTGTTGTGAAGTCTTATATCTCACCGTAGCCATCTTTGAAAAGTTATTTGTGCTTCTGCAGCATGTTAGTGAGTGTAGCCTGACTCACTGGTTTGTCATTTCTCAGACTGAAGAATTCTCCCCAGTTCAGCTTGATCTTCTGTAGCCAGTTTCTGCCTAGCAAGGCTGGTTTCTCTCCTTTAACAATGATAAGCGTTGGCATCCACTCCTTCCCCTCATACCAGACTGGTACCTGGATCTGCCCTAATACAGGAATAGTGTCACCAGTGTATAATAAAATAAATAATAAATAAGTGTATGATGAAAGGTGGATGGATGCTGGCTAAAGAGGGCACTCTTTCAGTTTTTCTTTGTAGATTTTCTCTGGAAGAAGAGATACAGACGCTCCGGTGTCCAGTTACATTTTTACTGTTTTCCAGCTAACTTCATGCTGAGATATATTCCATATTTTTGTTGTTGAGCTGTGTACACTGTGAACCGTTCCAATACTGTTTCAACTGTACCTTCCTCTTCTTGTGCTGCGTCTGACACCTTTTGCACTGTTGCTGTGCGTTTTGGAGCTTTACATACTCTCTGTAAATGTCCAACCTTTCCACAATTGTGGCACTTTTCATTTTGGAATGGACATGCACTGTGCTGATGATTATCTCCCCCACATCTGTAGCAACTTGGCTTAGACTTTTGTGATGTGGGCTGCTGTGTTCTTGTGTTGCCTTGAGGACGGGACTGAGAAAAGTGTGACTTTTGTGAGCATTTTCCTCCACGTGTGTCACTGACCTTGTGAACTCCTTTCTGACGTTCTGCATGCCCCAATAGCTCAGTAGTATCCATGTGGGCAAGCTCGATTCCAAGTGCGATATCACAGGCTTTCTTGAAAGTCAAGTCCTTCTCTGACAGAAGCCGTCTGTGATATGCTTCACCTGTGAGACCACATACAAACTTGTATCGGAGAGCGTCATCAAGAAATTCTGCAAACTCACATATACTTGCCAGCATTTTCAAGGCTAGGATGTAGTCAGCCACGGTTTCAAATCAAATCAAATCTTATTTGTCACATACACGTGTTTAGCAGATGTTATAGCGGGTGTAGCGAAATGCTTGTGCTTCTAGCTCCGACAGTGCAGTAATATCTAACAATTTCACAACATATACCCAATATACACACAAAAAAGTAAGGAATGGGATTTATGAATATATACATATATGGACAAGCAATGACAGAGCAGCATGGACTAAAATACAGAAGAATATTATAGAATAGAATGCAGATAGATGAGTAGTGCAAGATATGTAAACATTATTAAAGTGACTAGTGTTCCATTTCTTAAAGTGGCCAGTGATTTCAATGGGCAGCAGCAGTCTCTAATCTGCTAGTGATGGCTATTTAACAGTCTGATGGCCTTGAGATAGAAGCTGTTTTTCATTCTCTCGGTCCCAGCTTTGATGCACCTGTACTGACCTCGCCTTCTGGATGATAGCGGGGTGAACAGGCAGTGGCTCAGGTGGTTGATGTCCTTGATGATCTTTTTGGCCTTTCTGTGACATCGGGTGATGTATGTGTCTTGGAGGGCGGGTAGTTTGCCCCCAGTAATGCGTTAGGCAGACCGCACCACCCTGTGGAGAGCCCTGCCGTTGTGGGCGGTGCAGTTGCCGTACCAGGCAGGGATACAGCCCGACAGGATGCTCTCAATTGTGCATCTGTAAAAGTTTGTGAGGGTTTTAGGTGATAAGCCAAACCCTCTGTTGCGCCTTCTTCACCACACTGTCTGCGTGGGTGGACCATTTCAGTTTGTCTGTGATGTGTACGCCAAGGAATCTGGTGAGAATCTGAAGCGTTCTGCAATGAGAATTGGTTTAGGATTGAAATGCCTTGAGAGAGTTTCAGTCAGTTCTGCATAGGTCAACTCCACTGCTTTTATTGGTTCAATGAGACCTTTCAGCAATCCATACTCAGTTGGACCCAAAACACTGAGAAATACGTCTGCTTTCTTTTCATCTTTGATTTCATTTGCAGCCAGCCAACACTCAAAACGCTCTTAATGGGAATCAAAATCCTCTTTTGTAGCCTCTAACTCTGGTACTCGACCAATGGTAGCCATTTTCACAGTTAATTGTTCAGTTTCCACATTCCTTTTATTCCTTCATTTTCATTATTTTCATCTAAATCTTCACTTTCTCCATTTCAGATGTTTCTGCAATTTCTTCATTCTCTGCAATCATTTGAAATAATGTACACACTGTGTTACGTTTCTTATTTTTCATCTTTGTATTATTAATTTCTTTACAATATTTCTCCACTGAGATCATCTATTTTCAATAGGTTCAATTACAGTTCTTACTTTAACCACTAGGGGAGCTATTCTGGACTCCAATATGCTTGCTACTTGGCAGCTCCCGAACGCTGTGCCTGCTAGCAGTGCTTAGAATAAGCAGTCTTCTACTGGCCTGAGTTCGAAACTCCAATGCGAAGTCCTGCGCAGTCCTCGTCCCCTGCCTCAGGTGGACCAGCCACTCGCCCACCTCTCGACCCTCGGGCGGGTGATCGAAGACCGCCCGGAAGAGGCGAGTGAACTCCCCGTAGTTCTCCAACGCAGCTCCTCCTTCGTTCCACACCGCGTTGGCACACTCCAGTGCTTTCCCCAAGAGGCAGGAGACGAGGGCGGACACCTTCTCCCGCTCCGATGGGACCGGCTGGATGCTGGAGAAGTAGAGCTCCAGTTGGAGAAGGAATCCTTGGCACAGCGCCGCTGTCCGGTCGAACTCCCGTGGTCGGGATATCTGGATCCCTCCGGGTGCTGGGGTGTAGGTGGCGTGATCCGGTTGGCCAGCTAGTCTCGACGGATCGGGCTCTCTCCTCTCCAGGCGTTGGACGACCTGAAGAACCCGATCCATCGCTTCACCCAAGCTGGCTAGCATAGTTGAATGCTCCTGGACCCGTTCCATGACTCCAGGCATGCGCGTCTCTCCTGCTGACTCCATAGCGGGTGGGTGAATCTGTGATGAGGTGGTGTTGAAGGAGTCAGGCGCAGGAGGGTAAACCACAGAATAACAGGCTTTAATCCGCAAAATACAGGTTTACGCAGAAATGCGTCAAACACACTCCAGGGCACAAAACAGGCGCACTGGAAAATACAAGGCACATGGGAAATACTCCCGTCGATACAAAATACATGAGCTCCACCAAGCTTCACTAACCTCCACAATAAACAATCACCCACACAGACAAGGAAGCAGAGGAAACACTTATACAATGACTAATGAGGGAATAAGGACCAGGTGTGTGTGATTGAAGACAGGACAAATGGAGTGATGATAAATGGATCGGCAGTAGCTAGTAAGCCGGTGACGCCGAACGCCGAAACCTGCCCGAACAAGGATGTCACACCCTGGCTCTGGGACTCTATATGTTGAGCCAGGGTGTGGATATTCTATAGGTTGTATTTCTGTGTTGGCCAGAGTGGTTCCCAATCAGAGGCAACGAGTGTCAGCTGTGGCTGGTTGTCTCTGATTGGGAGCCATATTTATAGAGGCTATTTGCCCACAAATGTTGTGGGATCTTGTTTCTAGTCTGTTTGTGTTAGACCGTGAACTGTCACGTTATCGTTTTTGATCGTGTCTCTAAATAAAGAGTATGTTTGCCTGCAACGCTGCGCCTTGGTCCTCCTCTGTATACGACGATCGTGACAAAGGAGGGGAGGCAGCCTCAGCGGAAGTCGTGACAGGTAAGGGGACCTGGTCCTGTGTGCTCTGGGCATTACTGACTCAAATGAGTCGAAAGATTTGTAATTTTGACTGAACGAGTCGAAAAGATCAGAGTCAGTAAAAAGAGCCGAACTTCCCATCAACTAATATCAGTAGCCTAGTTAAACTGCGCACTGTGCGCAGCTTCACACGCTGGCCAAAGAGATGCCTATTCCTGATCTTGCACATACGCAGCACCTTCAGCATTCAAATGCTTATAAAATGGCTTGTGCAATATTGGGCTTTATTAGTTAAAGATGCACTATGCAGTAATCGCTCCGCGATTTCATGGTTGCTAAAATTCTAATAGTTTGCCTAATTTCAGTTTATGTGACAAAACAAGCAAGTATAGTGTAGAGAATTATTGTTCCATCTAAACTGCTGTGAAATATATTTTCCATAACCAAAAATATTTAGTTGTCATCTTTTTGAAACTGGTGTACAAAACAAAGAGTAAAATACGCAATCATGAAACTTGAGAACGGGAAGCATAGTTAAATGTAAATAGCACACATAGAACAGATATACCACTTCTTAGATTTGCTTTCAATGAGAATGACAGATCTATAACTCACATTTCTATGTGAATTTGATCGGGTCACCCAAAAAGTTTCATATTGCCGCTTTAATTGACAACCATTATAATTTGCTAAGTTATTGTTATCAAATGAGCTGTTGAAAATTGTGTTTTACCGGAAAGAAGTAGACTAAGCCACTGGCGACAACTCTCATCTGGCTATACCTGCTATTGGGGCTTACATTAGATTTTATTTTGTTTGCTCAGGTTGACCGTCAGCAGTGTATATGGTCATTTTTAGATACAGGGTAATTTCATAACGAGGACAGCAATCAGGTTTGCGAGCCGCACAGCATGGCCGAAGCAGGGAGAGCTGAGAAGCTCAATCCATAAAAACCTCCAAACCATTCGACTTTAAGACGGGTGAAATCCAAAGTTGTGCTGTATATTCATTGGCTATGTCATATGTAAGGGTGTAATTATCTGAGTACATTAATACAAGGGAACCAGGGTTCCAGGGTTCTCCCAGTATCTTGGTTTATTGACTCTTCTGTTTTCATTTTTGGATTGAATAGAAAGTTTAGAGGTAATAACAGCAATGTAATCAGAATACTGTGGGTCCCGTTTACACAAAATAAACCCCTTTTTAAAGTTCAAAATTGCAACCAAATGTATACAAAATATGCCTCACTTTCAAAAACTAACTTATCTTTAAGATTTGTTTCTAATTTCTCGACCTCATGAGGAGGGGGGATAATGAAAGTTCACAGAAGTAACAAGTAATGGTAGACCTACCAATTAGTTATAGTGATTTTACTGATATACATTTTGTTTATGAATTATTATGTGATTAAAACTCGTAATTCCGTTACCAAATTGGTAAAGGAATTACAAAAAAAATCTGTAATGGAATTACTGTAACTGAAATGGCTACAATAGGAAATTATGATAGCCACAAACCACAGTTGGGTCACCTGCTACTGTCCTCCTTTCCACTGGCATACTGTCTTTCTGTTGCCTGGTGGTCAAACCAATAGTGTTAAAAGAGTCTGAAGAACCCCTCTCGCTCTCGCTCTCGCGCTCGCTCGCTCTCTCTCTCTCTCTCTCTGCCTCGCTCACTCTTCAGTTAATGTCATTTCTCCCGGCTCTTACTGACACCTACCCATGAGCCCCCTCTCTTTCCATTTACTGTAACCAGCATCCTTACCCACTGAGCACCGACCGACACCGGATGTCCATGGATGTTTAAAAGTAGTTGACATTTGATCAGTCCACCATGGCCTTGATGTTAAAGTCCACAGACGGACCGCAATGGACTAAATCTGAACCTATCATAAATGTAAATCCACTTCACTTACTGTAGTTCAATAACCAAAATAGATGTTTTCAAACTCAAGGTGCCATGTCATAGCTGACACCCCATTATTTCTGTAGATATCTTTCAATCTTAATTCGGAGCAGGTATTTAACAGAGTTTTTGGAAAACGTGGTCACATAACAACCTGAGGGAGATTTTACAGTAATTTCGTTACCAAATTTGCATCTTAACAGTTCTTCCACTAAATTAGTTTTTGTAAATGTTTCTGTGGAAATTGTTATAAGTAGTCCTTGTGCATACAGTTGTATGGTTTGTTAAAATTTGAAATCAATGGTTTTTGTTTGGCATACATTTTAAAGGTAAAAAACGGAGTCAAAGAGTAATTCCCTTAACGTGGAATTGCCCTTTAACAAAACAAATGACTTCACTGTCTGTATTTCCTTTACAGACTAAATGTATACAAATATAACTTTGTATGAAAGTAAAAAGTCCCCCTTTAAAGACTTTAATCCACATAAACATTTGTAAGTAATCACAAAAACACTCCTACTTTGTTTGGCAGTACAGACCTAAACTGTCACTTCAAGCCCACTTTATCACGTTATGGCTATTAATAATGTGTGTCCTTTAATTAGAATGTTATTTCATTTGTAGTGACTAATGTCCCTTGGAAACTTTAGCTAGTGGTGTCCCTTGAATATGCTGCTAGCATTTAGCCACTGCTTTATGTTACTAGTATTTTCTTCTTAGATGACAAAATCCAATCCTCTCCAAATAGCGTTAGCTATATTCTGTCAGTTCCTATGTAGAATCATTGTGTTAGGTCAGATAACATTTTATTTTAGTATCAAATCGCCAGTTGTCAACCCATCTCTTATGGGATTAACTGACACATAAACAAACATTACGATGATTCACATTGATAATTCAGTGATAATTATTCCGGTGTTCTGTCAGTGTGCACACATAGAGAATGAAAAAGGAAATCAATATATATATATATTTTTTTAGTCATTTAGCAGACGCTCTTATCCAGAGCGACTTACAGTTGTGAATCTATTTTTTTTATCTGCCCCCGTGGACTCGGCCCACAACCCTGGCATTGCAAACACCATGCTCTATCAACTGAGCTACATCCCTGCCGGCCATTCCCTCCCCTACCCTGGACAACGCTGGGCCAATTGTGCGCCGCCCATAATAGTAGGTAAGGTTATCCAAGCAATAATAATAACCCTAGAGTAGTAAAAATAATAAAAATACAAATTAATACATGTATGTTTCCAATGCTTAATATCTGTTAATCACTTTATCCTCTAGTGAGAATTCCAGTAACTGCTACTTTGCTTTGGCTCTGATGTGATCAACCCACACATTTGTAAGAATAAAGTTATAAATGAAATGATGCTCATCTGACTCACAGGTAATACTATTGTTTGTATAACTTTGCTGCCCAGATATCCTAGGAATGTAACAGCCTTTGAATAACACAATGATGTGTGTATTAACACTCCAGACCATCTAGCAAGGCAGACTGAGTCAGCATTGACTTTCCATACCAAACTGTCTCTACTTCTCTTATCCCTGCCTCCCCATATAAAATAGAGCTTTTATCGGAAGGTAATGGATACATCTCAAACCATTTGAGTGCAAATGAAAAGCAACATTTCATCCATGTACTGTACATGCGTCTACTGATGCACTGGCACTTCAATGCACTTAAAGGGGAATAGCAGCACATTTTGAAATTGTGTCTATGTTCCTAAACCCCTCTGACTATTTCTTGACGTGTCTGTTAAAATGTGTACCTCTCTCACTCAGGGAGAGCGAGGTAGAGCTAGAACTACATCACAGGCAGAGGAGGCTGGTGGGAGGAGCTATAGGTCGCAGTTGTAAATGAGAACTTGTTCTCAACTGGCTTACCTGGTACAATGAGCCCATCCTCATATAGCTCCTCCCAACAGCCTCCACTGGTCACAAGGTTATGTAATCCCCCACTCATTGCAGTGCTAGATAGAATGTTGTGGAATAACGCGAATCTACGAAAAATGTAAACTTTATGTCACAATTGTACCTTTTCTGAGATCTCTACCAAGCAAGAAGGAAACAGCAGCCAACTCATGCAACAACAAAACACACACAAGCACATCACCCAACACAACACGCCTTTACTATATTGTCAGAAGCATCATCAGACCTTGGTAGTAACCTATTTAATTTCTCTCTTTCAGTGCTCTGGAAATCACACAGAAAATGCTGTGCTCTGAAGATGGCATCGTAGCCACACAAATACTGTATATTAGAAGATAATAATCTGATCAGAAACACTGTTCTCACAACCTTTATCTCCTAATCATGTCATTGCTGTATTTTGTTTAAATTTTGGAATATATTGCGCAATAGGCTGTAAGGTTTTTACCAAGCGTGAGTCCATCCAGGCTCGAGTCCCGTGCATGAAACAACACATGACGAGCTCGAGAAATGTAGCAAACTTTCACCCACATTTTTGTCAGCCTACTTTTCTGTCACGTCAACCATCCAAATCAAATAATTCTGTATCCGCCTTTTATCTTTGTCAACTTTCACGTAGCCTATTCCATGATATGGGGTAATCCAATGAGGAACACTGCAGCTGTTGATTCCAGTGATCATCATTCATCACGTATGCTATATACAGTGAATTCGGAAAGTATTCAGAACCCTTCCCTTTTTCCACATTTTGTTACGTTACAACCTTCTTCTAAAATGGATTGAATACAAAAAAAAACTCAGCAATCTACACACAATACCCCATAATGACAAAGCGAAAACTGGTTTTTAGAAATGTTTGCAGATTTATTAAAAACAAATAAACAGAAACACCTTATTTACATAAGTATTCAGAACCTTTGCTATGAGACTCGAAATTGAGCTCAGGTGCATCCTGTTTCCATTGATCATCCGTGAGATGTTTCTACAACTTGATTGGAGTCCACCTGTTGTACATTTAATTGATTGGACATGATTTGGAAAGGCACACACCTGTCTATATAAGGTCCCACAGTTGACAGTGCATGTCAGAGCAAAACCCAAGCCATGAGGTTGAAGGAATTGTCCGTAGAGCTCCGAAACAGATCTGGGGAAGGGTACCAAAACATTTCTGCAGCATTAAAGGTCCCCAAGAACACAGTGGCCTCCATCATTCTTAAATGGAAGAAGTTTGGAACCACCAAGACTCTTCCTAGAGGCTGGCCGCCTGGCCAAACTGAGCAATCGGGGGAGAAGGGCCTTGGCCGGGAGGTGACCAAGAACCCAATGGTCACTTTGACAGAGCTCTTGGGTTCCTCTGTAGAGATGGGAGAACCTTCCAGAAGGACAACCATCTCTGCATCCTCCACCAATCAGGCCTTTATGGTAGAGTGGCCAGGCGGAAGCCACTCCTCAGTAAAGGCACATACAGCCCTTTGGGTTTGCCAAAAGGCACCTAAAGACTCTCAGACCATGAGAAACAAATTATCTGTCTGATGAGACCAAGAATAACTCTTTGGCCTGAATCCAAGCATCACATCTAGAGGAAACCTGGCACCATCCATACGGTGAAGCATGGTGGTGGCAGCATCATGCTGTTGGGATGTTTTTTCAGCGGCAGGGACTGGGAGACTAGTCAACCGAGGCAAATAACGGGGCAAGTACAGAGATCCTTGATGAAAATCTGCTCCAGACCACTCAATACCTCCCGACTGGGGCGCTCACCTTCCAACAGACCACGACCCTAAGCACACAGACAAGACTATGCAGGGTGGCTTGGGACAAGTCTTTAAATGTCCTTGGGTGGCCCAGCCAGGCCACTTAACCCGATCACACATTTCTGGAGAGACCTGAAAATAGCTGTGCAGCAACGCTCCCCATCCAACCTGACAGAGCTTGAGAGGATCTGCAGAGAAGAATGGGAGAAACTCCCCAAATACAGGTGTGCCAAGCTTGTAGCGTCATACTCAAGAAGACCAAAGGTGCTTCAACAAAGTACTGAGTAAAGGGTCTGAATACTTATCTAAATGTGATATTTCAGTTTATTTTTAATAAATTAGCAACAAATTCTAAATAGTTTTTGCTTTGTCATTATGGGGTATTGTGTGTAGATTGATGAGGGGAAAAATTATTGTATACATTTTTGAATAAGGCTGTAATGTTACAAAATGTGGAAAAAGTAAAGTGGTCTGAATACTTTTTGAAGGCACTGTATAATCAATACATGACTTTCAAGGAGTAGGGTATTTGATTCAGAATACTTTTCCATTTTATAAAATTTGCCTAAATTGTCACATTCTCTTGCTCGCTCGAGGAAGGCAATTTGGCCCTGGCCCCTGCATCATTTTGTAAATGATTGTCATTATTCTACCGATTTGAAAATGTTAATGTAGGCTAATAATAAATGTGATAATAGCATATTTGATCTACCCCAATGAACTTGGACAGCGAGCCTGAATCGCATTTCGATAGATGCATGCATCAATCAGTACCTATTCCAGGGGTCTCCAACAGCTCGATCATGAGCTACCAGTAGCTCGTTGCCCACCTATGAGTAGCTCACCAAACAATTCTGATAGTACATGCAATTTTCACGTGTTCCATCACCAACTGTCATAAACAAATCTCACAAGTATCAGACACCGCAAGCTACCAGCTACTATCTAATCAATGTAACATTGACATTATGCCATCCCTGGTTAGCCACTGTTGGCTGAAAAAGCCAAACCTAACACATTATCTGCCAATTAATTTCCAGTAATATTGTTTGTGTGTTGCGCGCGTTTGTCTATCACTGTGTGTAGCCAGTTGAGTTGATCACGGGCCTGGTCCCCATGGCCAGTGTTGCCAATTTAGCGACTTCGTCGCCATATTTAGCGAGTTTTCAGACCCGTCTAGCGACATATTTTCAAAAAAGCGACTGGTGTCAAATCTAGCAACTTTTTCTGGTGTTATTGGAGACTTTTGGAGAGTGATGTGAAAGCACGTATCGTTCTTACTCTTCTCAATGAGCAGCGGGTGCTTTGTTACCCCGTCCCAAAGCACTCACGGCGGCCCCAGTCCTGCGCCGCAAGTCCCTCCCCAGCTGCGTCAGAGCAGGAGATGTTCACCCCTCCGCGTCCAGACTGCAAATGAGTCGCATGCGGGAACCGCCGCTGGCTGATCCCGCCCTGGCTTACATTTCAGGGCGGGATGTAAATGTAGGGTGTTTTTTACTGACTTTTTGTCTCTCCCACAACGTTATTCCTCTCTCCTACAGCATCCATCACAATTACATACACATGGCCGATTATGCAAATTATTATGACGTCATTTAGCGACTTTTAGGACAGCCAATAGCTACTTTCCTTACTGAGGAGTTGGCAATACTGCCCATGGCCCGCCAGAAGTAGTCACTGCTAAAGTTAAATAGTGAGAAATGTACGTTCAGCCTGTTAATTATTCAGGTCCGATTGGACTTATTTTACTAAATCAGCATGGCTTAACATAGCTTCTTTCGTTTTTGACCTCGTCATTCTTGCTGGATTGATAGTTTGATTGCTAGCTAATGCTAACTACGCTAATGGCGCTAGCTAACCTCCTAGATGGTGGATGCCTCCCAAGTGGCGCAGTGGTCTAAGGCACTGCATCGCAGTGCTAGCTGTGCCACTAGAGATCTGTGCCACCAGGCTCTGTCGTAGCCGGCCGCGACCGGGAGACCCATGGGGCGGCGCACAATTGGCCCAGCGTCGTCTAGGGTAGGGGAGGGAATGGCCGGCAGGGATGTAGCTCAGTTGGTAGAGCATGGCGTTTGCAACGCCAGGGTTGTGGGTTCGATTCCCACGGGGGGTATGAAAAAATCAAATAAAAATAATAATGTATGCACTCACTAACTGTTAGTCGCTCTGGATAAGAGCGTCTGCTAAATGACTCAAATGTAAATCTAGTTCCCTTAGAACAGCAGACCGGTAAGTCACCTTTGCTTTCAAACTTTGTAATCATCTCTTAAGTTGTTTTACATGCAATCATACTAGCTGGATAGATGTTTAGCTAAAAATCCTGATGTCATTGGTTGTTTCTTTGTAGCTAGCTCGCTAGCGAAGCTATCACTAGCTAGCTAGATGGTTAATGACATTAATAATGTGGTGTACAGTACCGTTACAGCATTAGTGAATGACAACAATATAGCCTTGTCATTACTAGTCGGCAAGTTGGTTGATATGGGGTACAGTAGGCTACAGTACAACATTACTAAATGATAACAGTAGAGTAGTCAACAATACAGCAACAGTATCCTTCCTACTGTTCTATTATTTGTTGGGTCTGGAAATTGTTAAATTAGCTAATATTGAGATCACGCATTCATGCAGCTGTGGTGGTGTCACATTGTCTTTATCCATACCGTAGCTGCTGCTATGGATATGCCTTTTACTTGAGAGCTCTGCCCTTTTTGCCAGGTCTCCCTTGAAAAAAGTATGTTATTTTTGACCTGTGTGTGGGGATCTATTTTCCTATAACTAGATGTGATGCCTAGCTTAGAAAGAATACATTAATGATTAAACATAATAGGTTTGTGCTGTACTGATATAGACTGTTTAATATAACAAGCTGTGATTAATGTGAGGAGCTGTTAGGGAGTAGGGGGAGATAAGGCTTATGACTCACACTGCCTCTTTGTTGAACCATCCAAGGACATAGGTACAAAGAGTATAGTTAGGGTGGGAAAGTACAGGGAAACTGTGTCTATGGGTGCTGACTCTCGGGACAAGTTGTGATGATAACAACTAGTGCCTGGCAACAGTGAGCGCCAAGGGGGCTGGGACCAGCCTGTACGCCAACGATAGGCTGAGTAAGTCTAAACCACGCTCAGTCTCTACTCTGATAGGCCAGAAGGGAGCGGGAGCTATCTCTGTCAGAGTATTTAAAGAAGAACTTATAACAATGGATCAGTTCTCTGTCTGCCCTGCGTGGTATTTCAGTGAGCCCTTATATACGAACATCATATTTACCATTGAAGTGTTTTGCATTAATTAAAATACTAGTCTATTTTAGAAGACGTGTATTGACCTCTTTTGTTCCCAATACCAGATTTGAATTGACGCAACTTATCAATTGGTGACCCCGACGTGATCTGGTAGAGGGACTTCGCTGGGTATTGTCCGGCCCATTGGACATCTCTGTCATTGGACGGTGTGTTTCAAAAGTCCGGACTACTAAAAACAGGTAAGCAGACACCTATTGTTATATAACTAAAGTTCTGCTAATTGGCTTTAACCAAATTAATTTTGTGAAACACCTGTCTGATGTAAGTGAACTAAATTATGAAACTATTATGAGTAGATAAGCACCATATTGTGACATGCAAACCTGTGGTGAATGTGATGTTAAACCATGGTACCATAGAGTATTTGATCTACCGGCAAGGTCCGTAACTGCGGGGGTACGGCTAGGTTCTGAGAAAATACTGAAATCTATCGGCAAGGTCCGTAACTGAGAGGGTACGGCTAGGTTCGAAGATACAGGGAATAATTGACATAAGTAATTGCTATCGGCAAGGTCCGTAACTACGGGGGTACGGCTAGGTTCTAAGAATTACACCGGCAAGGTCCGTAACTTCGAGGGTACGGCTAGGTTCGTGAAATTTTAGATAATACTAGCGACTGGCAAGGTCCGTAACTGCGAGGGTACGGCTAGGTTCAGCAGAGTATTTTTTAGATAGGGAGGAGGATAGTAGGCGAGGATGAGATTGAAAATAGAGGTAAAAATTATCAATAGTCAATATAACTAAATTGAAATGTATTGAACTGATATAATTAAACTGTAACGTTGGTGTTTGAAATAACATAATACTGGTTTTAAATAATTAAGTTGAAGCAATTTGGTTTAGTATTTAATTTATCGTTTGATGTTTGACCCTGCAAAATACTGGTTAAATAATTAGACTGAAATAATTTGGTTTATCGTTGAAATATAAATATGCACCGACTTTAACTAATTAGGTGGGAATAATTTGATTTAAATAAATAAATAGACGTACTTTAAATAATTAAATAACAGACGAATATTACAAATTAGGACTAGGAACAGACGGGGCACAGGAGGGAGAGCCGCGAGGGGAGGGGCTGGAGACAGCGAGAGTGTGGCTTTTGGAGAGTCAGGAAAGACTGGGGGGTGATTTGTGTCGATTGGGAGTTGGCTGGGAACACCACGGGGCGATTGTTTGAGAGGTGCCTGTGGATTTCTAACGATATATACGTATGAACTTGCTCACCCGAACATAGACGTACATCATAGGTGAGAAAGTAGAGAATATTTACATTTGCACTTTTGGTCATTTAGCAGACGCTCTTGTCCAGAGAGACTTGCAGGAGCAATTGGGGTTGGGTGCCTTGCTCGGGGGCACATCGGCAGATTTTTCGCCTGGTCGGCTCGGGGATTGGAACCGGCGACCTCTCGGTTGCTGGCGCGGCGCTCTTGGTCACTAAGCTGCCTGCCGCCCCATATGAGTTTAAGGTTGTGCCGTTGTTTGATCATGTGATAAGGTTTAATGGGTAATCGGACCATAACTAATGTGGTTATAGAAGTAATGTATAAATAGTAGAGAGCAAATAGAGGGTTCCATTGAACTATTATGTATTGTTGGGCATTTCAATGGCATAAGGTGAAATCTGTGTGTATGAGTGAATTCAACGGCTGAGGGTAATTTATAATACTGTGAAAAGTGTGAAGAAGATTATAATTTGGTAATAATATATATGATTTGAACCATAAAATAACAGAAGAGAGAGAGCTTTCCCTGAATGAGGGATACCTGTTGCTAGTCAATTGTACTAATCTTGGATTACTTTTACGGGATAGAAGTAAATTGAGGTATTATCAAATGTTGTCATTTAAATTTCATTTTTAGTATGCTTTAATAAACAACAAGTTGGTATTTGAACTAAATGAATGCAATGAGCTGCAGTAATCAGAGGAAGGCACAATCTAATGTGAAACAGCTATTACCTAGATCATTTATTTAGTAATGAGATCAGGAAGATAGGAGCAATAAAGAAGCAAGGGACAGTCTCAAAAATAAATAAGGGATGGCAATTGGATGATAAATTACCAATATTACCTAAGTGATTGTTTAGGTAGGTGGTAATATTGACACATGGGCAAAACATGTGTCAAAAGGGGGATAGTATGATTAAATAATAAATACACTGCTCAAAAAAATAAAGGGAACACTTAAACAACACAATGTAACTCCAAGTCAATCACACTTCTGTGAAATCAAACTGTCCACTTAGGAAGCAACACTGATTGACAATACATTTCACGTGCTGTTGTGCAAATGGAATAGACAACAGGTGGAAATTATAGGCAATTAGCAAGACACCCCCAATAAAGAAGTGGTTCTGCAGGTGGTGACCACAGACCACTTCTCAGTTCCTATGCTTCCTGGCTGATGTTTTGGTCACTTTTGAATGCTGGCGGTGCTTTCACTCTAGTGGTAGCATGAGACTGAGTCTACAACCCACACAAGTGGCTCAGGTAGTGCAGCTCATCCAGGATGGCACATCAATGCGAGCTGTGGCGAGAAGGTTTGCTGTGTCTGTCAGCGTAGTGTCCAGAGCATGGAAGCGCTACCAGGAGACAGGCCAGTACATCAGGAGACGTGGAGGAGGCCGTAGGAGGGCAACAACCCAGCAGCAGGACCGCTACCTCCGCCTTTGTGCAAGGAGGAGCAGGAGGAGTACTGCCAGAGCCCTGCAAAATGACCTCCAGCAGGCCACAAATGTGCATGTGTTTGCTCAAACGGTCAGAAACAGACTCCATGAGGGTGGTATGAGGGCCCGACATCCACAGGTGGGGGTTGTGCTTACAGCCCAACACCGTGCAGGACGTTTGGCATTTGCCAGAGAACACCAAGATTGGCAAATTCGCCACTGGCGCCCTGTGCTCTTCACAGATGAAAGCAGGTTCACACTGAGCACATGTGACAGACGTGACAGAGTCTGGAGACGCCGTGGAGAACGCTCTGCTGCCTGCAACATCCTCCAGCATGACCGGTTTGGCGGTGGGTCAGTCATGGTGTGGGGTGGCATTTCTTTGGGGGGCCGCACAGCCCTCCATGTGCTCGCCAGAGGTAGCCTGACTGCCATTAGGTACCGAGATGAGATCCTCAGACCCCTTGTGCGACCATATGCTGGTGTGGTTGGCCCTGGGTTCCTCCTAATGCAAGACAATGCTAGACCTCATGTGGCTGGAGTGTGTCAGCAGTTCCTGCAAGAGGAAGGCATTGATGCTATGGACTGGCCCGCCCGTTCCCCAGACCTGAATCCAATTGAGCACATCTGGGACATCATGTCTCGCTCCATCCACCAACGCCACGTTGCACCACAGACTGTCCAGGAGTTGGCGGATGCTTTAGTCCAGGTCTGGGAGGAGATCCCTCAGGAGACCATCCGCCACCTCATCAGGAGCATGCCCAGGCGTTGTAGGGAGGTCATACAGGCACGTGGAGGCCACACACACTACTGAGCCTCATTTTGACTTGTTTTAAGGACATTACATCAAAGTTGGATCAGCCTGTAGTGTGGTTTTCCACTTTAATTTTGAGGGTGACTCCAAATCCAGACCTCCATGGGTTGATAAATTTGATTTCCATTGATAATTTTTGTGTGATTTTGTTGTCAGCAGCACATTCAACTATGTAAAGAAAAAAGTATTTAATAAGATTAGTTCATTCATTCTGATCTAGGATGTGTTGTTTAAGTGTTCCCTTTATTTTTTTGAGCAGTGTATATACGAAGGAGAGGACAAAATACTTTTTTAGATACAGTCTAGAGAAAAAAAAAGTCAGAAATAGAAATTGAGAGCTGAACATGTGTGAAGATAGTTTATTAACCACACCCGTATGTCAGAGGTTTTGTGCCCCACAGGTGATCTAAAGGAGAAGGTGACCCACTCTATCTAACCAGGTGACTGGTGAGCATCCAGTCCCTAAAGAAGAAAAACTGGAAGCAGGCCTGTTGGGAAGGGCCCTATCAGGTTATATTGGTCACTGCCTTTGCCATTAGAATAGCTGAGAGAGCCACTTGGGTCAACGTTACCCACTGCAAAAAGGTAGGCCCACATACCAACACCGTTGAACACACACAGAGTTAAAGAGAAGAACTGGACCATTAGGGTTTCGGGGGTAAACTCTGTTAACGAAGAAACCCTACCCCGACCTTTCATCACTGTGGGGTGTTTATAGAGGTGTGAGTATGGGGTAGTACCAAGCAGAAAGACTGAGGACAGGAGAGGGTTGGCGGTTTTGGGGAATATGGATAACTTGAGTTGCATCATAGTCTCGATAATGGTCTTGATATGTCAAGATCCACCACCAATTATGCTATGCCCTTACCATTGTTAAGAAGTAAAAGAGAAGAGTAAGCGACCCGACATACTGACCGTCAAGGACGAGTGGCCTACAAAATGGGAGTCAGAGAAGGGCAGACTGTCAGATTCAAAATAAGGGTTAGGGACGTAGCCAATGGGTGGGGTACATGTCAATAAGCAAATTGGGATGATAAAATCCTATTATATTCGTGTTCGGCCCCCACGGCGGATTGTTCCAAGACTCAAGTGTTTAAATACACTTGGGGATGGGGATATGAGACCGAGGGGGACTGAACATCCAGATGGGGGGTAAAGAGAAACAAAGACATCACCAATTATCAATTGGAGATAGTAGTAATGTGACGGACTTAAGTTCGGAAGCACAGGAGAGAATTCTGAACCTTACAGCCACTGTAACCGATGTGTGGTGGGCGTGTGCCAGTAAAGGCAGTGTAAGGCAGAGAATTCCAAAGGGGTGGCTAGATACATGCGCCCTGGTTCTACTGGTTCAACTAGTTAGAATTAGTCACCAGGAACCAAGGATTAAACAGATGTAGGAGGAGTTTTAACAAGAAGGAGAATAGCCCTATTTAGATGGATGCGATTGGGATACCAAGGGGGGGTATCGGATGAATACCGAGCTATGAAACCATTAGGGGAAGGGTTTACTACCATGTTCTTTTAGTGGGTGACAATAAACACAATTGTGAATTGGATTAATTATATCTATTACGACCAACAACTATTTATTGGCTGGACTAGGGATGCAACGGAAGGGATCTTTTGAACAATTATCCGCCATCTCACTCCTATGACTTAGTAAAAAGAGGTTGGCTCTAGATCAGGCAGAAAGGGGTGGTGTCTATAGAATGGTAAGCCATTGTTGTACGTTTATCCCTCTCTAAAGCCCTAGTTGGTTTAGATAACCTATCAGCTGAAATGAAGAGCATGGCTGGAATGGAGGGAAACGGACTGTTCTCCTGGTTGGGGGAGTGGTTTGGTAAGTTTGCATCATTGGTGGTTACTGGATTTCTGACCCTAGTAGTTGTGTTTCTAATATTAATGTGCTGTACTGCCTGTGTAATTCCTTGTCTGAGAAAGTCTGTTACAGATGTCGTGCATACGGCTGGTATGATGCCCCTCCTAGGGGCTCAAGAAAGAGATGCAGACACTGAGATGGGGTTGACAAAGGATGACCCTTGGTTTGCTATTGGTGAGGTGGTGGAGTGACACCCTAGAGGGTGTCTAAAGGGGGCCAAAATGTACTTCCCTGTTTGTGTTTTATGTTTTAATAATCTTGTGTTTTGTGTTCTATTAATCCTGTGTTTTATGCTTTATTAATCAAGTTAACCATTGTGAATGTTTGTCTTTCCTTATGTGAAGGTTTGAAGTTCCTGGGTGGCTGGTAGCCAACCTAGTACAAGTTGGGTGTAGATGGAAGGACTGAAGGCCTTTTTTATTATCATTATTGCCTATTAATAAAAGTGTGATTCTTTTTGTTTGTATTGTATTTTAATGAGTGACACCCTAGTGGGTGTCAAAAGGGGGAATCCTAAATTTCCCTGAAATGTCTTATTTTGGGTTTTCTTATTTTGGGTTCACACCCAGTGGGTGTGAAAAGGGGGATTGTGGGGATCTATTTTCCTATAACTAGATGTGATGCCTAGCTTAGAAAGAATACATTCATGATTAAACATAATAGGTTTGTGCTGTACTGATATAGACTGTTTAATATAACAAGCTATGATTAATGTGAGGAGCTGTTAGGGAGTAGGGGGAGATAAGGCTTATGACTCACACTGCCTCTTTGTTGAACCGTCCAAGGACATAGGTACAAAGAGTATAGTTAGGGTGGGAAAGTACAGGGAAACTGTGTCTATGGGTGCTGACTCTCGGGACAAGTTGTGATGATAACAACTAGTGCCTGGCAACAGTGAAGCGCCAAGGGGCTGGGACCAGCCTGTACGCCAACGATAGGCTGAGTAAGTCTAAACCACGCTCAGTCTCTACTCTGATAGGCCAGAAGGGAGCGGGAGCTATCTCTGTCAGAGTATTTAAAGAAGAACTTATAACAATGGATCAGTTCTCTGTCTGCCCTGCGTGGTATTTCAGTGAGCCCTTATATACGAACATCATATTTACCATTGAAGTGTTTTGCATTAATTAAAATACTAGTCTATTTTAGAAGACGTGTATTGACCTCTTTTGTTCCCAATACCAGATTTGAATTGACGCAACTTATCACCTGGTAAAATAAGCTAACGGTTGTGTGCACTCTCACTAGATAGAATTGTGTGGTTAAGTGGCAGACTTTCAAAAGAAAATAGACATTACAGTATATCATCAGCAATTTTAGATCAGATGAGATACACAGCTAAATTAATTTGAATTTCATTCTTAAATGTGGTCACTAATTATTGTTACTATTCCAGTTCTCTAGGTCCTCCATTCCCAAACCTGAAGCCCCTTGGCCCCAGCAGGAAAGACCAGGAAAAAGTGCTGGGTTAAGGTAAAACTTCCTATTGAGGAAATGTAAGATAACGCAAGGTCATATTTAGAAGCATATACAAGCAATCACATTTATTTTATGAAGCCCCTTTTACATTTAGCAGTTGTCACAAAGTGCTTATACAGATACCCATCCTAAAACACCAAAGAGCAAGCAATGCAGATGTAGAAGCACAGTGGCTAGGAAAAACTCTTAGAAAGGCAAGAACCTAGCAAGAAACGTAGAGAGGAGCCAGGCTCCGAGGGGTTGCCAGTCTTCTTCTGGCTGTGCTGGTGGAGATTATAAAAGAGTGCAGCCATTTAGGCCAGTTCGTTCTTCAAGACGTTTAAATGTTCATAGAAGACCAGCAATGTCAAATAATAATCGCAGTGGTTATAGAGGGTGCAATAGTTCAGCACCTCAGGAGTAAATGCCAGTTGACTCTTCATAGCCAAGCATTTAGAGGTTGAGACAGCAGGTCCGGTAGAGCGAGACCGGGTCAAAATGCAGGTCCGGGACAAGGTAGCACATCCAGTGAGCCCTGAGCAGGTCAGGGTACCATAGCCGCAGGCAGAAACAGCAGAGACTGGATCAGCAGCACGACCAGGTGGACTGGGGACAGGGATAGCCAGGAGTCGTCAGGCCAGGTAGTCCTGAGGCATGGTCCTAGGGCTCAGGTCCTGCATCCTTTATTCAACTTGAGTGTAGACTAAGCCCTAAAGGTTTTGTAACTTCACATGATTTAGCCTACTTGTCAATCCAGATCTGAATGTTTGATATCCGTTTTACTGTACACTGTTGAGTCGTCATTTTTTCCTAAGCTAATCACTGAATGGCCTACTACAAAGATGTGGTCAGGTTGACACACTTCTGAGTCACAATAATACAGAGAGACACAACACCACAGATTGCAAGGGCAAGTACAATGAGTAGTTGGGAAAATGGCAATTACAGCTGCAAGTCTCTTGGGGTATGTCTCTATAAGCTTGGCACATCTAGCTTGGGATTTTTGCCCATTCTTCAAGGCAAAACTGCTCCAGCTCCTTCAAGTTGGAAGTTCCGCTGGTGTACAGCAATCTTTAAGTCATACCACAGATTCTCAATTGGATTGAGGTCTGGACTTTGACTAGGCCATTCCAAGACATTTAAATGTTTCCCCTTAAACCACTCGAGTGTTGCTTTAGCAGTATGCTTAGGGTCATTGTCCTGCTGGAAGGTGAACCTCCGTCCCAGTCTCAAATCTCTGGAAGGCTGAAACAGGTTTCCCTCAAGAATCTGTATTTAGTGCCATCCATTATTCCTTCAATTCTGACCAGTTTCCCAGTTCCGGATGTTGAAAAACATCCCCACAGCATGATGCTGCCACCACCATGCTTCACAGTGGGGATAGTGTTCTCGGGGTGATGAGAGGTGTTAGGTTTGCGCCAGACATAGCGTTTTCCTTGATGGCCAAAAATATAAATTTTAGTTTCATCTGACCAGAGTACCTTCTTCCATATTTTTGGGGAGTCTCCCACATGCCTTTTGGTGAACACCAAACGTGTTTGCTTATTTTTTTCTTTAAGCAATGGCTTTTTTCTGGCCAATCTTCCGTAAAGCCCAGCTCTGTGGAGTGTACGGCTTAAAGTGGTCCTATGGACAGATATTCCAATCTCTGCTGTGGAGCTTTGCAGCTCCTTCAGAGTTATCTTTGTTCTCTTTGTTGCCTCTCTGATTAATGCCCTCCTTGCCTGGTCCGTGAGTTTTGGTGGGCAGCCCTCTCTTGGCAGGTTTGTTGTGGTGCCATATGCTTTCCATTTTTTAAATAATGGATTTAATGGTGCTCCGTGGGATGTCCAAAGTTTCAGATAAAAAAAAATTTACACAACCCTGATCTGTACTTCTCCACAACTTTGTCCCTGACCTGTTTGGAGAGCTCCTTGGTCTTCATGGTGCTGCTTGCTTGCTGGTGCCCCTTGCTTAGTGGTGTTGCAGACTCTGGGGCCTTTCAGAACAGTTGTGTATACAGTGGGGAGAACAAGTATTTGATACACTGCCGATTTTGCAGGTTTTCCTACTTACAAAGCATGTAGAGGTCTGTCATTTTTATTATAGGTACACTTCAACTGTGAGAGACGGAATCTAAATCCAAAAATCCAGAAAATCACATTGTATGATTTTTAAGTAATTAATGTGCATTTTATTGCATGACATAAGTATTTGATCACCTACCAACCAGTAAGAATTCCGTCTCTCACAGACCTGTTAGTTTTTCTTTAAGAAGCCCTCCTGTTCTCCACTCATTACCTGTATTAACTGCACCTGTTTGAACTCGTTACCTATATAAGACACCTGTCCACACACTCAATCAAACAGACTCCAACCTCTCCACAATGGCCAAGACCAGAGAGCTGTGTAAGGACATCAGGGATACAATTGTAGACCTGCACAAGAATGGGATGGGCTACAGGACAATAGGCAAGCAGCTTGGTGAGAAGGCAACAACTTTTGGCGCAATTATTAGAAAATGGAAGAAGTTCAAGATGACGGTCAATCACCCTCGGTCTGGGGCTCCATGCAAGATCTCACCTCGTGGGGCATCAATGGTCATGAGGAAGTTGAGGGATCAGCCCAGAACTACACGGCAGGACCTGGTCAATGACCTGAAGAGAGCTGGGACCACAGTCTCAAAGAAAACCATTAGTAACACACTACGCGGTCATGGATTAAAATCCTGCAGCGCACGCAAGGTCCCCCTGCTCAAGCCAGCGCATGTCCAGGCCCATCTGAAGTTTGCCAAGGACCATCTGGATGATCCAGAGGAGGAATGGGAGAAGGTCATGTGGTCTGATGAGACAAAAATAGAGCTTTTTGGTCTAAACTCCACACGCCGTGTTTGGAGGAAGAAGAAGGATGAGTACAATCCCAAGAACACCATCCCAACCGTGAATCATGGAGGTGGAAACATCATTCTTTGGGGATGCTTTTCTGCAAAGGGGACAGGACGACTGCACCGTATTGAGGGGAGGATGGATGGGGCCATGTATCGCGAGATCTTGGCCAACAACCTCCTTCCCTCAGTAAGAGCATTGAAGATGGGTCGTGGCTGGGTCTTCCAGCATGACAACGACCCGAAACACACAGCCAGGGCAACTAAGGAGTGGCTCTGTAAGAAGCATCTCAAGGTCCTGAAGTGGCCTAGCCAGTCTCCAGACCTGAACCCAATATAAAATATTTGGAGGGAGCTGAAAGTCCGTGTTGCCCAGCGACAGCCCCGAAACCTGAAGGATCTGGAGAAGGTCTGTATGGAGGAGTGGGCCAAAATCCCTGCTGCAGTGTGTGCAAACCTGGTCAAGACCTACAGGAAACGTATGATCTTTGTAATTGCAAACAAAGGTTTCTGTACCAAATATTAAGTTCTGCTTTTCTGATGTATCAAACACTTATGTCATGCAATAAAATGCAAATGAATTACTGAAAAATCATACAATGTGATTTTCTGGATTTTTGTTTTAGATTCCGTCTCTCACAGTTGAAGTGTACCTATCATAAAAATTACAGACCTCTACATGCTTTGTAAGTAGGAAAACCTGAAAAATCGGCAGTGTATCAAATACTTGTTCTCCCCACTGTATATATTGAGATCATGTGACACTTAGATTGCACACAGGTGAACTTTATTTAACTAATTATGTGACTTCTGAAGGTAATTGGTTGCACCAGATCTTATTTAGGGGCTTCATAGCAAAGGGGGTGAATACAGATGCACGCAACACTTTTCTGTTATTTATTTATTAGTTTTTTTTTTAAACAAGTTACTTTTTTCATTTCACTTCACCAATTTGGACTATTTTGTGTATGTCCATTACATGAAATCGAAATAAAAATCCATTTAAATTACAGGTTGTAATGCAACAAAATAGGAAAAATGCCAAGGAGGATGTATACTTTTGAAAGGCACTGTATCTCTGGCCCTCTAGTATGGTGAAAGGGATGCCTTTTTTTTTGCTGACCAAAACCTTCAACATCCAACTATGAACACTGGGACAATACATTTCAACATCCAAATGTTGGGAATGATGAGAAATGGAATATGGAAAATGAATGTATGTTTTGTGATGTCATTAAAAAAGGTATGAAGGCGTTATAACGAAAACATTGTGACTTGAAGAGCTTTTACACTGTGTATATCAGGTTTACATCCTTTACGTTGTGCAGAAAATATCAAGTAGGAAGACAATGTTTTCGTGAAGATAGGAATGTGATTTTAGCTTTCTAAAAAGATCATAGTGATGATAATACTTTTGCCTCGTAACTAGCCACGCCCGAGGGAGCTCAGAGAGCGTGTCAGTATGATGGAAACGCCCCTCTTTACCAGAGTGCATAAAATATTGAGTTAAGAATGAAAATCAACACGAGGTGAAGATGACAAAGTTGCCTCCACTAACAATCAGTGTTACGGCTGAGTGGCTGTTCGTCAACCATTTTGAAAAGAAGGTTGACGACATCCGATCCTCGTTTGTTAAGTCAAATGACACCACTGGTCCTGCTCACACTGCCCTACCCAATGCTTTAACTTCTTTCTCCCCTCTCTCTCCAGATGAAATCTTGTGACTTGTGATGGCCGGCCGCCCAACAACCTGCCTGCTTGACCCTATCCCCTCCTCTCTTCTCCAGACCATTTCTGGAGACCTTCTCCCTTACCTCACCTCGCTCATCAACTCATCCTTGACCGCTGGCTATGTCCCTTCCGTCTTCAAGAGAGCGAGAGTTGCACCCCTTCTCAAAAAACCTACACTCGATCCCTCCGATGTCAACAACTATAGACCAGTATCCCTTCTTTCTTTTCTCTCCAAAACTCTTGAGCGTGCCGTCTTTAGCCAACTCTCTTGCTATCTCTCTCAGAATGACCTTCTTGATCCACACCAGTCAGGTTTCAAGACTGGTCATTCAACTGAGACTGCTCTTCTCTGTGTCACGGAGGCTCTCTGCACTGCTAAAGCTAACTCTCTCTCCTCTGCTCTCGTCCTTCTAGACCTATCTGCTGCCTTTGATACTGTGAACCATCAGATCCTCCTCTCCACCCTCTCCGAGTTGGGCATCTCCGGCGCTGCTCACTCTTGGATTGCGTCCTACCTGACAGATCGCTCCTACCAGGTGGCGTGGCGAGAAGCTGTCTCCGCACCACGTGCTCTCACCACTGGTGTCCCCCAGGGCTCAGTTATAGGCCCTCTCCTATTCTTGCTATACACCAAGTCACTTGGCTCTGTCATATCCTCACATGGCCTCTCCTATCATTGCTACGCAGACGACACACAATTAATCTTCTCCTTTCCCCCTTCTGATAACCAGGTGGCGAATCTCATCTCTGCATGTCTGGCAGACATATCAGTGTGGATGACGGATCACCACCTCAAGCTGAACCTCGGCAAGACTGAGCTGCTCTTCCTCCTGGGGAAGGACTGCCCGTTCCATGATCTCGCCATCACGGTTGACATCTCCGTTGTGTCCTCCTCTCAGAGTGCAAAGAGCCTTGGTGTGACCCTGGACAACACCCTGCCGTTCTCCGCTAACATCAAGGCGGTGACCCGATCCTGTAGGTTCATGCTCTACAACATTTGCAGAGTACGACCCTGCCTTACACAGGAAGCGGCACAGGTCCTAATCCAGGCACTTGTCATCTCCCATCTGGATTACTGCAACTCGCTGTTGGCTGGGCTCCCTGCCTGTGCCATTAAACTCCTACAACTCATCCAGAACGCCGCAGCCCATCCGGTGTTCAGCCTTCCCAAGTTCTCTCACGTCACCCGCTCCTCCGCACACTCCACTGGCTTCCAGTTGAAGCTTGCATCTGCTACAAGACCATGGTGCTTGCAAACGGAGCTGTGAGTGGAACGGTACCTCCGTACCTTCAGGCTCTGATCAGTCCCTACACCCAAATGAGGGCATTGCGTTCATCCACCTCTGGCCTGCTGGCCCCCCTACCTCTGCTGAAGCACAGTTCCCGCTCAGCCCAGTCAAAACTTTTCGCTGCTCTGGCACCCCAATGGTGGAACAAGCTCCCTCACGATGCCAGGACAGCGGAGTCACTCACCACCTTCTGGAGACACTTGAAACCCCACATCTTTAAGGAATACCTGGGATAGAATAAATTAATCCTTCAACCCCCCCTTACCCCACCCCAAAGGAAAAAAAATATATATATATATTGTAAAGTGGTTGTCCCACTGGCTATCATAAGGTGAATGCACCAATTTGTAAGTCGCTCTGGATAAGAGCGTCTGCTAAATGACGAAAATGTAAATCTAAGAAGGTGAATTTAAGTGGGACCATCCTATTACTCTATTCAAGCCATCGTCTACTACACTGCTCTCATCATCCCACAGGATCATCGACATGGCTGATTAGCTGTCCTCAGAAGACCACTTCCAGAACGAGTGAAAGTAAACAGACAACTAAGAAGAAGGACATTGTGACCTATTGTGGACAATCTGCGCCTTACATCTAAAAGGCCATCCGAAAGAGAAGGCCCAATCGACCCCTTCCCACGAAGGCCTGGGTCTAACAGAGATACACGATGAAGACCTCCAACACGTAAATACATGCATTACTTCTTACCAAACGGGCGGCAGTTCGGGGCAAGGTATTAGGATTACTGATAGAGCGTAGGTCCATGTGTATCCAAGTGTTTTATCTCTCTCTCTCTTTAACTCGCCATCTTTTGTAACAAGTGTCATATTGTGTTAGTCTGCTAAGGACCCGTTTTCATTGTATTACGTTTCTAATCCCTACCTATACCGTGTACGTGTTTGTATCTTGTTATCATTTTAAGTTAGTTAGTAAATAAATAATTAAATCAATGTGTTGTACGGAATGATCAGTAAGACCTGGGATCGTGCAGACTTAAAGAGTCTACGACTTTCAGAATGAGTCTGATATGAGGTAAATTATTAATAAATGACTGTTAAATGACGAGATATCTAGATATCTTTAGAGTTAATTCGGGAAACGGTGACTCGTTAAACAACTTTTCACGTGGTGCCCCAAATTCCTAATGAGTTAATTATTACATGATTAATTTAATCTAGTAACAATTAAACATAGTAGGTAATTATTCGATAAATAATAGTCATCACAATAATTAAAGTCACGTCACGACACATGCATACTCTGCCTCACTTTGAGCTCTATTCAATCAGATCCGCTTTAGCCGACATCCGCATAGCGGTTGTTTTGGCGGTCTCTGAGGTGGAACAGTGTTAGAGCTGTCAAATCCACTAGCAGCTCCTGGCATTATACCTAAAGCGGACATTGCCATTCGCTGCATGGAGTCACATTAACAGAAATCTCATGCAGCCTTGTTTACAAGTTTGAACAGTGGAATGTGAGATGCAATCTACACCTCGATAAGGCTGATAGAAATCCTCATTATGTTGTTTAATTGTTTTGAAGTTCAGCGTCATTATTTCTAAAAAGCCTACACTTTCTCGTTCAGAACTTCTAACGCAAGTAGGACGGATGTGGCTTCGTGACAATGAAGAGCAGCTGCTAACCGATTTGACAGCTCAAACTCAGTTATACCTCCAAAACATCAGCTATGCGGGTGTCGGCTATCGCCCGTTAATGCTTGATCTGATTGAATCTAGACCTTACACTCATTCACTCTGTTTAGTTGTATGGTTATTGTCAGTTAAGAAAATTGTGCCTCTCTCTTTTAGCTCTGCCACCCCCAGCAGTTCAGCTGCAGTCACAGCAGTCCTCTGCTGTGGTATTTAATAATATACCGGCTGCACCAGTTCCTCCTACACTGGCCATGAAGGCAGAAACCTTTGAGGATTTCCAGGTGGATACAGGTAATTCAGAATTACAGTATATAACATATACAGTGGTTGAGAACAAGTATTTGATACACTGCCGATTTTGCAGGTTTTCCTACTTACAAAGCATGTAGAGGTCTGTAATTTTTATCATAGGTAAACTTCAACTGCGAGAGACAATCTAAAACAAAAATCCCAAAAATCACATTGTATGATTTTTAAGTAATTAATTTGCATTTTATTGCATGACATAGGTATTTGATCACCTACCAACCAGTAAGAATTCCGTCTCTCACAGACCTGTTAGTTTTTCTTTAAGAAGCCCTCCTGTTCTCCACTCATTACCTGTATTAACTGCACCTGTTTGAACTAGTTCCCTGTATAAAAGACACCTGTCCACACACTCAATCAAACAGACTCCAACCTCTCCACAATGGCCAAGACCAGAGAGCAGTGTAAGCATGGGCGGTGTGTTCAATAGGGCGATATGGGTGACGCACTGCCAAACGGGAAAAGGAAGGGATTTTTTTTCTAATCAATTATATCACGGCAACAGTAGTTATCAGTGTTCACGTCTGATCTGCCAGCCACTAAATATCAAATCAGGCTAAAGTCGTGCTTCAAATGGCCCCGCCCGTTTTTGGGGCGATTTCAGTCAAGTTGAAAATCGCCCAGAAGTCTCTCATAGCCTGTCATGTAAAATCTATTTTTTTCAAATTTCAAAGCTTTCAATACATTCTCTATGGGTGTCTGTGGGCATGCACTTACGCGCTTTCGTCATACGTGACGTAACCATGAACGTAACTAAGACAATGGCGGCTAGCAGCGTCTCTGTTGTGACCTGCAGTGTGGCGTTATTTTATGTTTTTAATTTGTAGACTTAGTTTACAAACATTCTGCAAACATTCTGCTTTGAACTGATCTTTCGGTTTTGGACTGATCTTGTTGATCGTGTACATACCCGCTACGAACGGACTAAATAATGAAAACGCTGCAGGCAGCTGTAATCCCAATACAGCTGGGAGACTTGGCTGGATGACAGAGTCCCGGACAGAGAAGTGGAGCCGGCCACCTTCACCCTGGTCAGAGCGGACCGCGATCCTGGTAAGAGAGCGACTCTGTACCCCGACATTGAACTGCTTTCTGTGTCATTGCGACCTTACTATCAATTCAATTCAATTTAAGGGCTTTATTGGCATGGGAAACGTGTGTTAACATTGCCAAAGCAAGGGAAGTAGATAGTAAACAAAAGTGAAATAAACAATAAATATTAACAGTAAACATTACACTCAGAAGTTTCAAAAGAATAAAGACATTTCAAATGTCATATTATGTATATATACAGTGTTGTTACAATGTGCAAATAGTTAAAGTACAAATGGGAAAATAAATAAACATAAATATGGGTTGTATTTACAATGGTGTTTGTTCTTCACTGGTTGCCCTTTTCTTGTGGCAACAGGTCACAAATCTTGCAGCTGTGATGGCACACTGTGGTTTTTCACCCAGTAGATAAGGGAGTTTATCAAAATTGGGTTTGTTTTCGAATTCTTTGTGGATCGCTGTAATCTGAGGGAAATATGTGTCTCTAATATGGTCATACATTTGGCAGGAGGTTAGGAAGTGCAGCTCAGTTTCCACCTCATTTTGTGGGCAGTGTGCACATAGCCTGTCTTCTCTTGAGAGCCAGGTCTGCCTACGGCGGCCTTTCTCAATAGCAAGGCTATGGTCACTGAGTCTGTACATAGTCAAAGCTTTCCTTAAGTTTAGGTCAGTCACAGTGGTCAGGTATTCTGCCACTGTGTACTCTCTGTTTAGGGCCAAATAGCATTCTAGTTTGCTCTGTTTTTTTGTTTGTTCTTTCCAATGTGTCAAGTAATTCTCTTTTTGTTTTCTCATGATTTGGTTGGGTCTAATTGTGTTGTTGTTGTTGTTGTTGTTGTTGTTGTCCTGGGGCTGTGTGGGGTCTGTTTGTGTTTGTGAACAGAGGCCCAGGACAAGCTTACTTAGGGGACTCTTCTCCAAGTTCATCTCTCTGTAGGTGATGGCTTTGTTATGGAAGGTTTGGGAATCGCTTCCTTTTAAGTGGTTACTATCTGCCCCGTGAGTTCCCCCAATTGTTTGTTACCGTTGTGTACTGTTGATAATCACAAGTTTACTGGAGAACTGAGACCAAGTAGAGACTTTGGACAGGGTGGATATGGTATAATAAAGGCAGTTTATTCAGAGGTAAAGATATCTGGAATCGCGTGCACGGACTCGTTCGTGCATCGCGAGTAAAGTAAAAGTGTCCTGTCTTAGGTCAGCTAGGATCACCACTCCTTGGCCACCTGCTGACAAGGCTGACAAGATAGGACTCTTTTGTCCATTGTTATAGGATAGGAACAGAAACAAACGCCCAACACAAAATGGGTCATGCACAAGATTTTAGTCAGACCAAGCTATAACATTATATATTTACTACGACAGTACATTCAACCAAAAGCTAATATAACAAAGGCATCAGAGATTATTTATAATCTGTCACAGAAACTGGAATCCATCTCCCCAGATCAGTCAATAAATGCTTCTGGTATTGACTTATATGCTGCCCCTGTCTTCATGTTGTTGCTGGACATATCTTTTTTTAAATGTGTGTAGGTCACCTAAATCATCAGAAAAATTGCCCCTCCTGAGAATTTTTTCAGGAGCCGCCACTGAGTGTAAGGACATCAGGGATAAAATTGTAGACCTGCACAAGGCTGGGATGGGCTACAGGACAATAGGCAAGCAGCTTGGTGAGAAGGCAACAACTAATGGTGCAATTATTAGAAAATGGAAGAAGTTCAAGATGACGGTCAATCACCCTCGGTCTGGGGCTCCATGCAAGATCTCACCTCGTGGGGCATCAATGATCATGAGAAAGGTGAGGGATCAGCCCAGAACTACACGGCAGGACCTGGTCAATGACCTGAAGAGAGCTGGGACCACAGTCTCAAAGAAAACCATTAGTAACACACTACGCCGTCATGGATTAAAATCCTGCAGCGCACGCAAGGTCCCCCTGCTCAAGCCAGCGCATGTCCAGGCCCGTCTGAAGTTTGCCAATGACCATCTGGATGATCCAGAGGAGGAATGGGAGAAGGTCATGTGGTCTGATGAGACAAAAATATAGCTTTTTGGTCTAAACTCCACTCGCCGTGTTTGGAGGAAGAAGAAGGATGAGTACAACCCCAAGAACACCATCCCAACCGTGAAGCATAGAGGTGGAAACATCATTCTTTGGGGATGCTTTTCTGCAAAGGGGACAGGACGACTGCACCGTATTGAGGGGAGGATGGATGGGGCCATGTATCGCGAGATCTTGGCCAACAACCTCCTTCCCTCAGTAAGAGCATTGAAGATGGGTCGTGGCTGGGTCTTCCAGCATCACAACGACCCGAAACACACAGCCAGGGCAACTAAGGAGTGGCTCCGTAAGAAGCATCTCAAGGTCCTGGAGTGGCATAGCCAGTCTCCAGACCTGAACCCAATATAAAATCTTTGGAGGGAGCTGAAAGTCCGTATTGCCCAGCGACAGCCCCGAAACGGAAGGATCTGGAGAAGGTCTGTATGGAGGAGTGGGCCAAAATCCCTGCTGCAGTGTGTGCAAACCTGGTCAAGACCTACAGGAAACGTATGATCTCTGTAATTGCAAACAAAGGTTTCTGTACCAAATATTAAGTTCTGCTTTTCTGATGTATCAAATACTTATGTCATGCAATAAAATGCAAATTAATTACTTAAAAATCATACAATGTGATTTTTTGGATTTTTGTTTTAGATTCCGTCTCTCACAGTTGAAGTGTACCTTTGATAAAAATTACAGACCTCTACATGCTATGTAAGTAGGAAAACCTGCAAAATCGGCAGTGTATCAAATACTTGTTCTCCCCACTGTACATACGCTCACTCACACCAACAGATGTGCACACACAAACATGTTAGTGTCACTTTGTGCATCTCTCTTTCAGATCTGCCATGCCCACCACTGCCCCTGACAGCCTCACCCAGAAGTGCATGCACTGGGTCTATCAATACCGTCAAAGCAGAGATGGGTGGCTGACAAGGAAAAATAAAACACAACATGCACACACACTCCGTCTCTCTCTCTGGCACACTCACACACTGTCAGAATGGCGACAGTGAAATGCGGTAGGCAAAGTCACACGCAGGACACAGAGCTACTGGAAACCGTACTTTAATGAAAGTCGCCAGTGAAAAGAAACTGTCTCCAAACAACGGAGAAAACAAACAACCCGCACACTGCCGATGACGCAAACAATAACACACAACACACAATGCACGACAGAGGGTTAAATAGGGAATACAATACAACATAATGGGGAACAGGTGTACACAATCCGGACACAACAAGTCAAACACCGAAACATAGATCGGTGGCAGCTAGTACTCCGGGGACGACGAACGCCGAAGCCTGCCCGAGCAGGGAGGAGGGGCAGCCTCGGCTGATTCCGTGACACACACACTAGACCCAATGTAAATAAATTATAGTTTATTTTATGTATGCTCCATTTTATTTGAGGATTGTGTGCAATAAAGTACATTCACAGTTAAAGCAACGTCTTTGGTTTATTGGATATTTCTCTGATTAAAATGAGTGACCAAAAGGAAGTCTGCAGACCTGCAACCCTCTGGGAGTGTGTGCAGGTTTTGTCATCTGGAGCTGAAACAGGGCCCCAACATCCCTCACATTCTGTATGTACAGGGTTCCCAGGAGTAACAGGCAAATATGTTTATTGTCCTGCAAAAGTATTTTTAATGTACCAAGGCCATTCCCTGGCTACCCATCCACATCACTCCGGCCAAACTGGCGTTTGTTCTCCACAATGTATGTAGCGATCGATAGAGCAGCGGAATTACATTCTGGGTGAGTCGTCAGGCAACCAAGGCCAAGGAATGGAGAGAGAGAGATGACCTGGAGGGAGTTCCAGACCTCAGTTTTTTATGAAGCAGAAAAGCAGAGATGGGTTGCTGACAAGGAAAAAAATCTAACACAACATGCACACACAGTCTGTAAATGTGTAAATACATTGTAGATATCTAGGCCTACAACTCGAGTGCAGTAAAAAATTACGTTTATCATTAATAACTGACACAATTATATAATGAATACATATTAGAATAATAATACATAAAAGTGACAATTAGTTACTGTTTTGTGATTGATAAGAGTTTTAATTAGTCAACAAGTGGTGCCTCAAGGTGGGATCGAACCATGTCTCAAAAGCAGAAGAAAAGGTGAAATAAGGTCACAAAAATGTCCGTTATGGCTATACAAGTGTGGCTGCTTGTGGGTTGATAGAAATACTTTCCCCAAAACCTTCTCAATTAAAAGTGAACTGCAAAGATGGCGCCGACAGATAGGGCAGCTCTGCTCTAGCTCCTAAGCAACTTTGCAGTATTTTGTTTTTTGGTGTGTTACTTCTTACATTATTAGCCCAGAATTTATTTGGTGCTATGACATACAGCCGAAAATAACTTTTGGATATCAAAGAGGCGGTAACTCACCAGCATTACGACCAGGAATACGACTTTCCTGAATTGGATCCTTTGTTCGTACACCCCAGGGCAATTGAACTGATTCCAGAGGCTGATCCAAAACACCGCCGGCGGAGAAGAGTTATTAGGACTTCTAGTCCAACTCAGGAGGCGCGCACACCATCCACCGCTTCCGAGTATATTACTAGCTAATGTTCCGTCTCTGGATAATAAAGTAGACGAGCTCAGAGCGAGAATCTCCTTCCAGATAGACATCGGGGATTGTAACATACTCTGTTTCACGGAAACATGGCTCTCTTGGGATATTCTGTCTTCGTCCATAGAGCCAGCTGGGTTCTCAGTACATCGCGCAGACAGGAACAAAGAACTCTCCGGAAAGAAGAAAGGTGGGGGGATGTGTTTCATGATGAACTACTCATGGTGTGATTGTGATAACATACAGAAACTCAAGTCCTTTTGTTCACCCGACCTAGAATGCCTCACAATCAAATGCAGACCGTATTACCTCCTAATAGAATTATCTTCAGTTATAGTCACAGCCGTTTATATTCCCCCTCAAGCCAATACCACGACGGCCCTCAAAGAACCACATATCCAGAGGCTGCATTTATTGTAGCTGGGAATTTTAACAAAGCATATTTTAGGAAAACGCTACTGAAGTTCTACCAACACATTGACTGTAGCACTCGCTCTGAGAAAACATTAGACCACTGCTACTCAGCTTTTCGAAATGCATACAAGGCCCTCCCCCGCCCTCCTTTCGGCAAATCTGATCACAACTCAGTTTTGCTCCTCTCTTCCTATAGGCAGAAACTCAAACAGGAAGTACCCGTGCTAAGGACTATTCATCACTGGTATGACTAATCGGAATCAATGCTTCAAGATTGTTTTGATCACGTGGACTGGGATATGTTCCTTGTAGCCTCTGAGAATAACATAGACGAATACATGGATACGGTGACTGAGTTCATCAGGAAGTGTATAGGAGATGTTGTACCCACTGTGACTATTAAAACCTACCCAAACCAGAAACCGTGGATAGATGTCAGCATTCGCGCAAAACTGAAAGCGTGAACCACCACATTTAACCATGGCAAAGTGACTGGGAATATGGCCGAATACAAACAGTGTAGTTATTCCCTCCGTAAGGCAGTCAAACAGGCGAAACGTCAGAATAGAGACAAAGTGAAGTCGCAGTTCGACAGCTCAGACACGAGACGTATGTGGCAGGGTCTACAGACAATCACGGACTACAAAGGGAAAACCAGCCACGTCACGGACACCGACGTCTTGCTTCCAGACAACCTAAACACCTTCTTCGCCAGCTTTGAGGATAACACAGTGCCACCGACGCGGCCCGCTACCAAGGACTGTGGGCTCTCCTTCTCCGTGGCCGATGTGAGTAAGACATTTAAGCGTGTTAACCCTCGCAAGGCTGCTGGCCCAGACGGCATCCCTAGTCACGTCCTCAGAGCATGCGCAGACCAGCTGGCTGGAGTGTTTACGGACATATTCAATCTCTCCCTCCAGTCTGCTGTCCCCACTTGCTTCAATATGTCCACCATCGTTCATGTACCCAAGAAAGCAAAGGTAACTGAACTAAATGACTATCGCCCCATAGCACTCACTTCTGTCATCATGAAGTGCTTTCAGAGACTACTAAAGGATCGTGGTCCTCTGTAGCTCAGCTGGTAGAGCACGGCGCTTGTAACGCCAAGGTAGTGGGTTCGATCCCCGGGACCACCCATACAGAAAAATGTATGCACGCATGACTGTAAGTCGCTTTGGATAAAAGCGTCTGCTAAATGGCATATTATTATATTATTATTATTATAGAATGATTTATTTCAGCTTTTATTTCTTACATCACATTCCCAGTGGGTCAGAAGTTGACATACACTCAATTAGTATTTGGTAGCATTGCCTTTAAATTGTTTAACTTCGGTCAAACGTTTCGGGTAGCCTTCCACAAGCTTCCCACAATAAGCAGGGTGAATTTTGGCCCATTCCTCCTGACAGAGCTGGTGTATCTAAGTCAGGTTTGTAGGCCTCCTTGCTCGCACACGCTTTTTCAGTTCTGCCCACAAATGTTCTATAGGATTGGGGTCAGGGCTTTGTGATGGCCACTCCAATACCTTGACTTTGTTGTCCTTAAGACATTTTGGCACAACTTTGGAAGTATGCTTGGGGGTCATTGTCTATTTGGAAGACCCATTTGCAACCAACCTTTAACTTCCTGACTGATGTCTTGAGATGTTGCTTCAATACATCCACATAGTTTTCCTTCCTCATGATGCCATCTATTTTGTGAAGTGCACCAGTCCCTCCTGCAGCAAAGCACCCCCACAGCATGATGCTGCCACCCCCATGCTTCACGGTTGGGATGGTGTTCTTTGGCTTGCAAGCTTCCCCTTTTTCCTCCAAACATAACAATGGTCATTATGGCCAAACAGTTCTATTTTTGTTTCATCAGACCAGAGGACATTTATCCAAAAAGTACGATCTTTGTCACCATGTGCAGTTGCAAACCGGAGTCTGGCTTTTGTATGGCGGTTTTGGAGCAGTGGCTTCTTCCTTGCTGAGAGGCCTTTCAGGTTATGTCGATATAGGACTCATTTTACTGTGGATATATATACTTTTGTACCTGTTTCCTCCAGAGTTTGGAAATTGCTCCCAAGGATGAACCAGACTTGTTGAGGTCTACCATTTTTTTCTGTGGTCTTGGCTGATTTCTTTAGATTTTCCCATGATGTCAAGCAAAGAGGCACTGAGTTTGAAGGTAGGCCTTGAAATACATCCACAGGTACACCTCCAACTGACTCAAATGATGTGAATTAGCCTATCAGAAGCTTCTAAAGCCATGACATAATTTTCGGGAATTTTCCAAGCTGTTTAAAGGCACCGTCAACTTAGTGTATGTAAACTTCTGACCCACTGGAATTGTGATACAGTGAATTATAAGTGAAATAAGATGTCTGTAAACAATTGTTGGAAAAATTACTTGTGTCATTCAGAAGGTAGATGTCCTAACCGACTTGCCAAAACTATAGTTTGTTGACAAGAAATTTGTGGAGTGGTTGAAAAACGAGTTTTAATGACAACCTAAGTGTATGTAAACTTCCGACTTCAACTGTATGTAAGAATGCTGTTCATTGACTATAACTCAGCATTCAACACCATAGTACCCTCCAAGCTCATAATTAAGCTCGGTGCCCTGGGTCTGAACCCCGCCCTGTGCAACTGGGTCCTGGACTTCCTGATGGGCCGCCCCAAGGTGGTGAAGGTAGGAAACAACACCTCCACTTTGCTGATCCTCAACACAGGGGCCCCACAAGGGTGCATGCTCAGCCCCCTCCTGTACTCCCTGTTCACCCATGACTGCGTGGACACGCCTCCAACTCAATCATCAAGTTTGCAGACGACACAACATTAGTAGCCTGATTACCAACAATGGTGAGACAGCCTACAGGGAGAAGGTGACGGCCCTGGGAGTGTGGTGTCAGGAAACAAATCTTTCATTCAACGTCAACAAAACAAAGGAGCTGATCGTGGACTTCAGGAAACATCAGAGGGAGCACGCCCCTATCCACATCGACGGGACCGCAGTGGAGAAGGTGGAAAGCTTCAAGTTCCTCGGCGTACACATCACTGACGATCTGAAATGGTCCACCCACACAGACAGTGTGGTGAAGAAGGCGCAACAGCGCCTCTTCAACCTCAGGAGGCTGAAGAAATTTGGCTTTGCACCTAAAACCCTCACAAACTTTTACAGATGCACAATTGAGAGCATCCTGTCAGGCTGTATCACTGCCTACTACGGCAACTGCACCACCCGCAACCGCAGGGCTCTCCAGAGGGTGGTGCAGTATGCCCAAAGCATTACCGGGGGCAAACTACCTTTCCCTCCAGGACACCTAGAGCACCCGATGTCACAGGAAGGCCAAAAAGATAATCAAGGACAACATCCACCCGAGCCACTGCCTGTTCACCCCGCTATCATCCAGAAAGCGAGGTCAGTACAGGTGCAGAGAGACTGAAAAAGGACATCAGACTGTTAAATAGCCACCACCATGCGGCTTCCACCCGGTTACGTAAACATGCACCTTAGAGGCTACTGCCCTATATACAGTTGAAGTCGGAAGTTTACATACACTTAGGTTGGAGTCATTAAAACTCGTTTTTCAACCACTCCACAAATTTCTTGTTAACAAACTATAGTTTTGGCAAGTCGGTTTATGGTGCATGACACAAGTAATTTTTCCAACAATTGTTTACTAACAGACTATTTCACTTATAATTCTCTGTATCACAATTCCAGTGGGTCAGAAGTTTACATACACTAAGTTGACTGTGCCTTTAAACAGCTTGGAATATTCCATGGCTTTAGAAGCTTCTGATAGGCTAATTGACATAATTTGAGTCAATTGGAGGTGTACCTGTGGATGTATTTCAAGGCCTACCTTCAAACTCAGTGCCTCTTTGCTTGACATCATGGGAAAATCAAAAGAAATCAGCCAAGACCTTAGAAAAAAATGGTAGACCTCCACATGTCAGGTTCATCCTTGGGAGCAATTTCCAAATGCCTGAAGGTACCACATTCATCTGTACAAACAATAGTATGCAAGTATAAACACCATGGGACCACACAGCCATCATACCGCTCAGGAGGGAGACGCGTTCTGTCTGCTAGAGATGAACGTACTTTGGTGCGAAAAGTGCAAATCAATCCCAGAACAACAGCAAAGGACCTTGTGAAGATGCTGGAGGAAACAGGTACAAAAGTATCTATATCCACAGTAAAACGAGTCCTATATCGACATAATCTGAAAGGCCGCTCAGCAAAGAAGAAGCCACTGCACCAAAACCGCCATAAAAAAGCCAGACTACGGTTTGCAACTGCACATGGGGACAAAGATCGTACTTTTTGGAGAAATGTCCTCTGGTCTGATGAAACAAAAATAGAACTGTTTGGCCATAATGACCATCGTTATGTTTGGAGGAAAAAGGGCATGGCTTGCAAGCCGAAGAACACCATCCCAACCGTGAAGCACGGGGGTGGCAGCATCATGCTGTGGGGGTGCTTTGCTGCAGGAGGGACTGGTGCACTTCACAAAATAGATGGCATCATGAGGAAGGAAAACTATGTGGATATATTGAAGCAACATCTCAAGACATCAGTCAGGAAGTTAAAGCTTGGTCGCAAATGGGTCTTCCAAATGGACAATGACCCCAAGCATACTTACAAAGTTGTGGAAAAATGGCTTAAGGACAACAAAGTCAAGGTATTGGAGTGGCCATCACAAAGCCCTGACCTCAATCCTGTAGAAAATGTGTGGGCAGAACTGAAAAAGCGGACTACAAACCTGACTCAGTTACACCAGCTCTGTCAGGAGGAATGGGCCAGAATTCACCCAACTGATTGTGGGAAGCTTGTGGAAGGCTACCCGAAACGTTTGACCGAAGT
Organism: Coregonus clupeaformis; assembly: GCF_020615455.1. NCBI lineage: Eukaryota > Metazoa > Chordata > Actinopteri > Salmoniformes > Salmonidae > Coregonus > Coregonus clupeaformis. Next base: position 33,112,677 of record NC_059192.1, on the reverse strand, counting down.
TAAACAATTTAAAGGCAATGCTACCTAATACTAATTGAGTGTTTTTTAACTTCTGACCCACTGAGAATGTGATGAAATAAATAATTCTCCCTACTATTATTCTGACATTTCACATTCTTAAAATAAAGTGGTGATCCTAACTGACCTAAGCCAGTGAATTTTTACTAGGATTAAATGTCAGGAATTGTGAAAACCTGAGTTGAAATGTTTTTGGCTAAGGTGTATGTAAACTTCCGACTTCAACTGTACATAGACTTGAAATCACTGGCCACTTTAATAATGGAACACTAGTCACTTTAATAATGTTTACATATTTTTGCTTTACTCATCTCACATGTATATACTGTATTCTATTCTACTATATTTTAGTCTATGCCACTCCGACATTGCTCGTCCTAATATTTATATATTTCTTAATTCAATTATTTTACTTTTAGATTGTGTGTATTATGTGTATTGTTGTGAATTGTTGATATTACTGCACTGTTGGAGCTAGAAACTCAAGCATTTCGCTACACCCTCAATAAAATCTGCTAAACATGTGTATGTGGCCAATCAAATTTGATTTGAATTGGCAGAAGTCCAGTATATCATGAGTAAGTATATTATTTATACAGTGAGGGAAAAAAGTATTTGATCCCCTGCTGATTTTGTACGTTTGCCCACTGACAAAGAAATGATCAGTCTATAATTTTAATGGTAGGTTTATTTGAACAGTGAGAGACAGAATAACAACAAAATAATCCAGAAAGGCGCATGTCAAAAATTTTATAAATTGATTCGCATTTTAAGGAGGGAAATAAGTATTTGACCCCCTCTCAATCAGAAAGATTTCTGGCTCCCAGGTGTCTGTTATACAGGTAACGAGTTGAGATTAGGAGCACACTCTTAAAGGGAGTGCTCCTAATCTCAGTTTGTTACCTGTATAAAAGACACCTGTCCACATAAGCAATCAATCAATCAGATTCCAAACTCTCCACCATGGCCAAGACCAAAAAGCTCTCCAAGAATGTCAGAGACAAGATTGTAGACCTACACAAGGCTGGAATGGGCTACAAGACCATCGCCAAGCAGCTTGGTGAGAAGGTGACAACAGTTGGTGCGATTATTCGCAAATGGAAGAAACACAAAATAACTGTCAATCTCCCTCGGCCTGGGGCTCCATGCAAGATCTCACCTCGTGGAGTTGCAATGATCATGAGAACGGTGAGGAATCAGCCCGGAACTACACGGGAGGATCTTGTCAATGATCTCAAGGCAGCTGGGACCATAGTCACCAAGAAAACAATTGGTAACACACTACGCCGTGAAGGACTGAAATCCTACATATACAGGGCCATCTGAAGTTTGCCAATGAACATCTGAATGATTCAGAGGAGAACTGGATGAAAGCGTTGTGGTCAGATGAGACGAAAATCGAGCTCTTTGGCATCAACTCAACTCACCGTGTTTGGAGGAGGAGGAATGCTGCCTATGACCCCAAGAACACCATCCCCACCGTCAAACATGGAGGTGGAAACATGCTTTGGGGGTGTTTTTCTGCTAAGGGGACAGGACAACTTCACCGCATCAAAGGGACGATGGACGTGGCCATGTACCGTCAAATCTTGGGTGAGAACATCCTTCCCTCAGCCAGGGCATTGAAAATGGGTTGTGGATGGGTATTCCAGCATGACAATGAACCAAAACACACGGCCAACGCAACAAAGGAGTGACTCAAGAAGAAGCACATTAAGGACCTGGAGTGGCCTAGCCAGTCTCCAGACCTTAATCCCATAGAAAATCTGTGGAGGGAGCTGAAGGTTCGAGTTGCCAAATGTCAGCCTCGAAACCTTAATGACTTGGAGAAGATCTGCAAAGAGGAGTGGAACAAAATCCGTCCTGAGATGTGTGCAAACCTGGTGGCCAACTACAATATAATATATATAATAATATAATATAATATATAATAATATAATAATATAATATAATATGCCATTTAGCAGACGCTTTTATCCAAAGCGACTTACAGTCATGCGTGCATACATTCTTTTTTTTTTTTTAAACGTCTAACCTCTGTGATTGCCAACAAGGGTTTTGCCACCAATTACTAAGTCATGTTTTGCAGAGGGGTCAAATACTTATTTCCCTCATTAAAATGCAAATCAATTTATAACATTTTTGACATGCGTTTTTCTGGATTTTTTTGTTGTTATCCTGTCTCTCAATGTTCAAATAAACCTAACATTAAAATTATAGACTGATCATGTCTTTGTAAGTGGGCAAACGTACAAAATCAGCAGGGGATCAAATACTTTTTTCCCTCACTGTATATATTATTAGTTTTTTGCTAAATTTGCCATGAAATGATCTGCAGCAGTACAGAACCATCACTAGACCAGCACATTAGATTGCACATTCCTCACTTGCTAGATGTGCAATTGAAGGGGAATTACACTCAAAAATATATATATTTTTAGTTTTCTTCCACACTATAATTTTTAAAATTCTGATGTGATTTAAGCATTGACATGGACTCAGAACATCCAATTTCGATGTTTCGCTAAGCACAATTGTAATTTCAAGAGTGAAAAATAAATAAATAAATACATAAATAAAACAGAATATAATTTGGGAAAAGAATCAAAGATTTTATAGAGTTGTTTATTAACCATTATTTTACCAGGTATACTGCCAGAATACATACTGCATTACTTTCTCTAGTACACTAGAAGAGAAGAAAATAACGTTCCTATTTGAAAGCTAGAAAAAAGGTTGTAGCTCACAACGTTTCATTTTTTAAAAGTAGCTCATGCTAGAAAATGTTGGAGTCCCCTGACCTACGCTATCTATTATATCTGCAACATACATTTATTTACAAGGATATGTTCAATGTCAGCTGGCTACTGTAGGAGAGTTACAATCTAGTGAAACATGTGTTACATCAATTAGCCTTTTAGCCCAAATGTGTCATCCTATGAAGTGGACATTATGTTGCACACTCACTAGTCTTTCCCTCTAATTTTTGTAGATATATTTTGATCAAACCATGCAAAGAGGGATGTAGCATACAGTCAGAGAAGGAAGATGGACCATGTTGATTGGCAGGTGAAATGATGCCCAATGGGGTTGCAAGGTAAAAGTGGGAGGAGGGATTAGGTCAGCTCCATTCCTCCTTGCTAGGCAGAGATCTCAGAAAAGGTCAAATTGTGAACCCGCAACCCAAATGTATTTGTCACATAAAATGTATATGCCATCTCACATTCAATTGGACTTCCCGAATTTAGTATTTTTGCTGTGACAGAATGTTTATACTTTTCGTAGATTAGATTTGTGTTATTCCACAAAGTTCTATCTATTACTGCAGTGAGTGGGGGGCTGTATAACCCTGTGACGTAGCTCTCACTCTAGATCTACCTCGCTTTCCCTGAGTGAGAGAGGTGCGCACTTTGACAGACAGTCCAACGAGTCAGAGGGCTTAGGTATTCAACTCTTGCCCTACGAGGTCCGGAGCCTGCTGGTTTTCTGTTCTACCTGATAATGAATTGCACCCACCTGGGGTCCCAGGTCTAAATCAGTCCCTGATTAGAGGGGAACCATTTTTTTAAAAGCAGTGGAACTGGCTTTGATGTCCAGAGTTGAGTTTGAGGGGCTTAGGAACATACATATTTTCTACATTTGCCGTTATTCCCCTTTAGGAGGCAGAGTCAACTCAGTTAGTGGGGACAGGTCAGGATGGTGAGCACACACCAGATACAGTATCATTACACTCTTGCACTATATATTTTCTACATGCTTTAGTTTCAATGTAAGGGAATGTACTATGACCTAAAAACAAACTTGAGCCACTGGGAATGGGACCTGAGTCAGAATGTACTGTAAAAGTCTGATGAACCGTTATCTTTTTGATTAGGTGTGATCAGTCTTCAACAACTATATATTTTTTATAAAACAATAGATCTATTACTAGTAAGAAGTAATGTGGTATATTGTAGAATTTTTTTTTTTTACCAAAAGATCACAGACGAGACAAAAAATGTCACCTGCCCCTTTAAGGGTGGGAGGTTACCGTGGTAACGCGACTCCAGTCATGTTTGTGCCTAGAGATTGAGTCTGACTAGAAGCCATGTTGTCTTCTCTTCCCTAACAATTGAAACTCAAAAATTGTAAAACAATGTAAATAGGCAAGGAACACAAGGACGAAGTCTCACTTCAGTAGACTTTCGTTTCAAGTAAATTCGACCAACATTTATACCTGTGCCAGCGCTTCTAAAAATGTATCTTTCACTCAGCTCTTTATATGCGCACAGCCCCAAGCCAGGCAGTGTTGCAGTGCGAGGTGGGATAGGCTATAGTAGGATTCGTAGTTCTTTGACTTTATGCGATGCATTTACCAGCTATAAAACAAAGCGGCACAAATACTTGACCATCTGCCAACATGAAATAGACATCTTACCCGCCAATGCCAAAATCTACCCACATTTGGTTGGTGTTAATTTTAGGCCCTGAGTGCATTGTGCCTGCATATTTCCCCTCCACCACGAATCAAGATCCACGACCCTCTCTAGCTTGCCCTGGAATGCACGTTGCCGCTCAAGCTGGGCTCCAGTGTTAGTGCACATGTACTGGGCTCCTGAAACCGGAAGTAGCAAGATGTCCGCCCCCCATGAACCGGCATATGCCACCTTAAATAGATTACGTTGAAAACAACGGTCGGCTATCTTGGAGGCTGTCTATAACATCTCATTCCGTGAGTCCCGTTCGGCTAGCTCCGGCCTCTTGCTGTCCCATCGCCTGACTCGAATGGTTATTGTACCCAGGAAACAGCAGACCGATGTCGGATACGCCTCCTCTGCTCCCCGCTGGAGTCAAGGCTGTAAAGTATCAAAATGTGGAAAGGGTCAAGGGGTCTGAATACTTTCCAAAGGCACTGTATATAAAGTCCCACAGTTGACAATGCATGTCAGAGCAAAAACCAAACCATGAGGTCAAAGGAGTTGTCCGTAGAGCTCCAAGACAGGATTGTGTCGAGGCACAGTTCTGATCTGCAGCATTGAAGGTCCCCAAGAACACAGTGGCCTCCATCATTCTTAAATTCAAGAAGTTTGGAACCACCAAGACTCTGCCTAGAGCTGGTCGCCCGGCCAAACTGAGCAATCAGGGGAGAAGGGCCTTGGTTAGGGAGGTGACCAAGAACCCGATGGTGACTCTGACAGAGCTCTAGAGTTCCTCTGTGGAGATGGGAGAACCTTCCAGAAGGACAACCATCTCTGCAGCACTCCACCAATCAGGTCTTTATGGTAGAGTGACCAGACGAAAGCCACTCCTCAGTAAAAGGCACATGAAAGCACCTAAAGGACTCTCAGACCATGAGAAACAAGATTCTCTGGTCTGATGAAACCAGGATTGAACTCTTTGGCTGAATGCCAAGTGTCACGTCTGGAGGAAACCTGCCATCATCTCTATGATGAAGCATGGTGGTGGCAGCGTCATGCTGTGGGGATGTTTTTCAGCGACAGGGACTGGGAGACTAGTCAGGATTGAGGGAAAGATGAATGCAGCAAAGTACAGAGAGATCATTGATGAAAACTTGCTCCAGATCACTCAGGACCTCAGACTGGGGCGAAGGTTCACCTTCCAACAGGACAACGACCCTAAGCACACAGCCAAGACAACGCAGGAGTGGCTTCGGGACAAGTCTCTGAATGTCCTTGAGTGGCCCAGCCAGATCTCGGACTTGAACCCAATCGCACATCTCTGGAGAGACTTGAAAATAGCTGTGCAGTGACGCTCCCCATCCAACCTGACAGAGTTTGAGAGGATCTGCAGAGAAAAATGGGAGAAACCCCCCATATACAGGTGTCCCAAGCTTGTAGCGTCATACCCAAGAAGACTCGAGGCTGTAATCGCTGCCAATGGTGCTTCAACAAAGTACTGAGTAAATTTACATTTACATTTACGTCATTTAGCAGACGCTCTTATCCAGAGCGACTTACAAATTGGTGCATTCAACTTAGGATAGCCAGTGGGACAAACAGTTTTTAATTTTTTGTGGGGGAGGGGGGTTAGAAGGATTACTTTTATACTATTCCAGGTATTCCTTAAAGAGGTAGGGTTTCAAGTGTCTCCGGAAGGTGGTCAGTGACTCTGCTGTCCTGGCATTGTGGGGGAGCTTGTTCCACCATTGGGGTGCCAGAGCAGCGAATAGCTTTGACTGGGCTGAGCGGGAACTGTGCTTCCGTAGAGGTAGGGGGGCTAGCAGGCCAGAGGTGGATGAACGTAGTGCCCTCGTTTGGGTGTAGGGTCTGATCAGAGTCTGAAGGTAAGGAGGTGCCGTTCCCCTCACAGATCCGTAGGCAAGCACCATGGTCTTGTAGTAGATGCGAGCCTCAACTGGAAGCCAGTGGAGTGTGCGGAGGAGCGGGATGACATGAGAGAACTTGGGAAGGTTGAACACCAGACGGGCTGCAGAGTTCTGGATAAATTGTAGGGGTTTAATGGCACAGGCAGGGAGCCCAGCCAACAGCGAGTTGCAGTAATCCAGACGGGAGATGACAAGTGCCTGGATTAGGACCTGTGCCGCTTTCTGTGTAAGGTAGGGTCGTACTCTGCGAATGTTGTAGAGCATGAACCTGCAGGATCGGGTCACCGCTTTGATATATCTGCCAGACATGCAGAGATGCGATTTGCCACCTGGTTATCAGAAGGGGGAAAGGAGAAAATTAAATGTGTGTCATCTGCGTAGCAATGATAGGAGAGACCATGTGAGGATATGACAGAGCCAAGTGACTTGGTGTATAGAGAGAATAGGAGAGGGCCTAGAACTGAGCCCTATGGGACACCAGTGGTGAGAGCACGTGGTGCGGAGACAGATTCTCGCCACGCCACCTGGTAGGAGCGACCTGTCAGGTAGGATGCAATCCAAGAATGAGCAGCGCCGGAGATGCCCAACTCAGAGAGGGTGGAGAGGAGGATCTGATGGTTCACAGTATCAAAGGCAGCAGATATGTATAGAAGGATAAGAGCAGAGGAGAGAGAGTTAGCTTTAGCAGTGCGGAGAGCTTCCGTAACACAGAGAAGAGCAGTCTCAGTTGAATGACCAGTCTTGAAACCTGACTGGTTTGGATCAAGAAGGTCATTCTGAGAGAGATAGCAGGAGAGTTGACTAGAGACGGCACGCTCAAGAGTTTTGGAGAGAAAATAAAGAAGGGATACTGGTCTGTAGTTGTTGACATCGGAGGGATCAAGTGTAGGTTTTTTGAGGAGGGGTGCAACTCTCGCTCTCTTGAAGACGGAAGGGACATGGCCAGCGGTCTATGGCCAGCGGTCTAGGATGAGTTGATGAGCGAGGTGAGGTAAGGGAGAAGGTCTCCGGAAATGGTCTGGAGAAGAGAGGAGGGGATAGGGTCAAGCGGGCAGGTTGTTGGGTGGCCGGCCGTCACAAGTCGCAAGATTTCATCTGGAGAGAGAGGGGAGAAATAAGTAAAAGCATAGGGTAGGGCAGTGTGAGCAGGACCAGCGGTGTCATTTGACTTAATAAATGAGGATCGGATGTCGTCAACCTTCTTTTCATGACGAAGTCATCCACAGAGAGGGAGGAGGGAGGGGGAGGAGGAGGAGGATTCAGCGGGGAGGAGAAGGTGGAAAAGAGCTTCCTAGGATTAGAGGCAGAGGATTGAAATTTCGAGTTGTAGAAAGTGGCTTTAGCAGCAGAAACAGAGGAAGAGAATGTAGAGAGGAGGGAGTGAAAAGATGACAGGTCCGCAGGGAGTCTAGTTTTCCTCCATTTCCGCTCGGCTGCCCGGAGTCCTGTTCTGTGAGCTCACAATGAGTCGTCAAGCCACGGAGCAGGAGGCGAGGACCGAGCCGGTCGGGAGGATAGGGGACATAGAGAGTCAAAAGATGCAGAAAGGGAGGAGAGGAGGGTTGAGGAGGCAGAATCAGGAGATCGGAGGGAGAATGATTTAGCAGAGGGAAGAGATGATAAGATGGAAGAGGAGAGAGTAGCGGGAGAGAGAGAGCGAAGGTTGCGACGGCACATTACCATCTGAGTAGGGGCAGAGTGAGTAGTGTTGGAGGAGAGAGAGAGAGAAAAGGATACAAAGTAGTAGTCGGAGACTTGGAGGGGAGTTGCAGTGAGATTAGTAGAAGAACAGCATCTAGTACAGATGAGGTCAAGCGTATTGCCTGCCTTGTGAGTAGGGGGGGATGGTAAGAGGGTGAGGTCAAAAGAGGAAAGGAGTGGAAAGAAGGAGGCAGAGAGAAATGGGTCAAAGGCAGACGTAGGGAGGTTAAAGTCACCCAGAACTGTGAGGGGTGAGCCATCCTCAGGAAAGGAACTTATCGGCGTTCGTCGTCACCGGAGTACTAGCTGCCACCGATCTATGTTTCTGTGTTCTACTTGTTTTGTCTATATTGCACACACTTGGTTCCAATTACGATAATTTGTTTCCCTATTTTACCCTCTGGTTCCCTCATGGTGTTGTGCGTGATTGTTCGTTGTTTTGTTGTCATTGACATTGTGAGACGGTATTTTCTTCCCTGGGTGGAAGATATGTTTATTTACTTGTGACAAGTAAAGTACATCGTTGACTAAGTTCTGTGTCCTGCGCCTGCCTCCGTCGTACCGCTACACACTGACGCATGACAGAATCACGCATCATTATGGAGTCTGCAGGTACATCCATTCCTCCAGGATCAGTGGAGGAATGCATCCAGCAGCACTCGACCATGCTACTGACTCTTGGCACAGCCATGGATCGAGTGGTACAGACTATGGAGCGATGGGGGGGGGTTTCTACACCTCCTTCCACTACTATTCACTCCACACCGCTGTCCACCCCTTCACCACCTGGATCCAGTGGGATTCGGCTCTCGCTCCCGAGGGCATAGGATGGAACAGCTGCCGGGTGCCAGGGGTTTCTGCTCTAGGTGGAGCTCTACCTGGCAACCATCCACCCGGCTCCCTGGGGATACGTGTCCGCCCTCATCTCCTGTCTGTCGGGGAAAGCGCTCGAGTGGGCCAACGCTGAGTGGGGAGGAATAGAAGTGGCATCGGTGCGCTATGAAGATTTCACCCGCCGTTTCCGGGCGATATTTGATCATCCACCGGAGGGGAGAGCGGCGGGGGAACGGTTGTGCCACCTCAGACAGGGGAAGAGGAGCGCACAGGATTTCGCCCTGGACTTCAGGACCTTGGCAGCCAGCACAGGATGGAATGAGAGGGCCCTGATCGACCATTACCGATGCAGCCTACGGGAGGATATTCGTCAGGAGCTGGCCTGAAGGGACACCACCCTTAACCTGGACCAGCTGGTGGATTTATCGATACGACTGGATAACCTGTTGGCCACCCACGGACATCCGGATCAGGGTCCGTCCAGTCCATTCCCCAGCACTTCCGACCCTACACCGATGGAGCTCGGAGGTGCTGATCTAAGGGTGACCGGAAGGGGGGCTGTTTCCTGCACCAACTGTGGCCACAGAGGACACACTGCTGGTCGGTGCTGGAAAGGGTCCTCAGGGAGTCGAGGCAGCAGGCAGGGCACTGGTGGACCATCCCAGGTGAGTAGGCACCCGACTCACCCAGAGCTCCCTGTTGCGCACATGTGTGTTCACGTAGAATTTCCTGAGTTTTCCCCGCATTCCCAGCATAAGGCGCTCGTAGATTCAGGCGCAGCTGGGAATTTTATGGACCGTCTATTTGCACATAGATTAGGGATACCTATTGTGCCTGTTGATGTGCCCTTCCCTATACATGCCTTAGATAGTCGCCCTTTAGGGTCAGGCCTGATTAGGGAGGTCACAGCTCCACTCTGGATGAAAACGCAGGAGGGTCATGAGGAGAGAATTAGTCTCTTCCTGATCGATTCTCCTGCGTTTCCAGTGGTGTTGGGGCTTCCCTGGTTAGCCTCTCATGACCCCAATATTTCGTGGCAACAGAGGGCTCTCAAGGGATGGTCCCGTCAGTGCTCGGGAGGTGTGTAGGTCTTTCCGTAGGTGCAACTATGGTGGAGAGTCCAAACCAGGTCTCCACTATGCACATTCCTCCCGAATATGCCGATTTGGCTCTCGCCTTCTGTAAAAGGAAGGCGACTCAATTACCACCCCATCGAAAGGGGGATTGCGCGATAAATCTCTGGGAGGGCGCTGCACTTCCTCGGAGTCACGTGTATCCTCTGTCACAGGAAGAGACGGCGGCTACGGAAACATATGTCTCCGAATCTCTGGGACAGGGATACATTCGGCCTTCCACTTCCCCTGCCTCCACAAGTTTCTTTTTTGTGAAGATTGCATTGACTATCGAGGTCTCAATCAGATAGCAGTGAAGTACAGTTATCCACTACCTCTCATTGCTAGTATGACGGAGTCATTGCACGTGGCGCACTTCTTCACCAAATTGGATCTCAGGAACGCGTACAACCTTGTGCGTATCCGGGAAGGGGATGAGTGGAAGACGGCATTTAGTACCACCTCTGGGCACTATGAGTACCTCGTCATGCCGTACGGGTTGATGAACACTCCCTCAGTCTTCCAATCCTTTGTCGATGAGATTTTCAGGGACCTGCACGGACAGGGTGAAGTGGTGTATATAGATGATATTCTCATATACTCCGCTACACGAGCCGGGCATGTGTCCCTGGTGCGCAAGGTGCTTGGTCGACTGTTGGAACATGACCTGTACGTCAAGGCTGAGAAATGTCTGTTCTTTCAACAGTCCGTCTCCTTCTTAGGCTACCGCCTGTCCGCATCAGGGGTGGAGATGGAAAATGACTGCATTTCAGCCGTGCGTGATTGGTCGACTCCAACCACGGTTAAGGAAGTGCAGCGATCTTAGGGTTTGCCAACTACTACCGGAGGTTTACCCGGGGCTTTGGTCAGGTAGCGGCTCCCATTACCTCCTTGCTGAAGGGGGGACCGGTGCGCCTGCAGTGGTCAGCTGAGGCGGACAGGGCTTTTGGTCACCTGAAGGCTCTGTTCACCTCGGCTCCCGTGCTGGCTCATCCGGATCCCTCCTTGGCATTCATAGTCGAGGTGGACGTGTCCGAGGCTGGGATAGGAGCTGTACTGTCTCAGCGCTCGGGTACGCCACCAATGCTCCGCCCCTGTGCTTTCTTTTCGAAGAAGCTCAGTCCGGCAGTGCGTATCTATGATGTGGGGGACCGGGAGCTGTTAGCTGTTGTTAAGGCTCTGAAGGCGTGGAGAAATTGGCTTGAGGGGGCAAAACACCCTTTCCTCATTTGGACTGACCACCGCAATCTGGAGTACATCCGGGCGGCGAGGAGACTGAACCCTCGCCAGGCAAGGTGGGCCATGTTTTTCATACATTTTGTTTTCACCCTCTCGTACAGACCAAGTTCCCAGAATGCTAAGGCAGACACTCTGTCCCTGTATGACACAGAGGAGCGGTCCAGGGAGCCCACTCCCATACTTCCGGCTTCTTGTCTGGTGCCACCGGTGGTATTGGAGGTTGACGTGGAAATCGAGCGGGCGTTACGCACGGAGCCCACTCCCCCCCAGTGTCCAGTGGGTCGTGTGTACGTTCCGTCTGATGTTCGCGATCGATTGGGCTCATACGTCACCCTCTTCTTTTCATCCTGGCATCAGTCGGACAGTGCGCTGTCTTAGTGGGAAGTACTGGTGGCCTACTTTAGCTAAGGACGTGAGGGTTTATGTTTCCTCCTGCTCGGTGTGCGCCCAGTGCAAGGCACCTAGACACCTGCCCAGAGGGAAATTACAACCCCTACCCGTTCCACAACGGCCGTGGTCACACCTATCGGACATCCCCCCGTCACAAGGGAATACCACGATCTTAGTCGTTGTGGATCGGTTTTCTAAGTCCTGCCGTCTCATTCCTTTGCCCGGTCTCCCTACGGCCCTACAGACTGCAGAGGCCCTGTTTACTCACGTCTTCCGGCACTACGGGGTACCTGAGGATATAGTGTCTGATCGGGGTCCCCAGTTCACATCAAGGGTCTGGAGGGTGTTCATGGACCATCTGGGGGTCTCGATCAGCCTGAGAGTAATGGGCAGGTGGAGAGAGTAAACCAGGATGTGGGTAGGTTTCTGAGGTCCTATTGCCAGGACCGGTCGGGGGATTGGTCGGTTTACATTCCCTGGGCAGAGATGGCCCAAAACTCCCTCCGCCACTCCTCCACTAACCTGTCTCCATTTCATTGTGTACTACAGTGAGGGAAAAAAGTATTTGATCCCCTGCTGATTTTGTACATTTGCCCACTGACAAAGACATGTGTGTGCAAATGTAGTAAGCTATGGAGGTAAGGCAATAAATAGGCCATAGTGCAAAATAATTACAATTTAGTATTAACACTGGAGTGATAGATGTGCAGAAGATGATGTGCATATAGAGATACTGGGATGCAAATGAGCAAAATAAATAACAATGTAAATAACAATATGGGGATGAGGTAGTTGGGTGGGCTAATTACAGATGGGCTGTGTACAGGTGCAGTGATCATAAGCTGCTCTGACAACTGATGCTTAAAGATAGTGATGGAGATAAGTGTCTCCAGCTTCAGAGATTGTTGCAGTTCGTTCCAGTCATTTGCAGCAGAGAACTGGAAGGAATGGCGGCCAAAGGAGGTGTTGGCTTTGGGGATGACCAGTGAGATATACCTGCTGGAACGCATACTACGGGTGGGTGTTGCTTGGTACCAATGAGCTAAGATAAGGCAGGGATTTGCCTAGAAGAGATTTATAGATGACCTGGAGCCAGTGGGTTTGGCGACAAATATGTAGTGAAGGCCAGCCAACGAGAGCGTAGAGGTCACAATGGTGGGTAGTATATGGGGCTTTGGAACCAAAACGGATGTCACTGTGATAGACTACATCCAATTTGCTGAGTAGAGTGTTGGAAGCTATTTTGTAAATGACATCGCCGAAGTCAAGGATCGGTGGGATAGTCAGTTTTACGAAAGGGAAGGAGGCTTTGTTGCGAAATAGGAAGCCGATTCTAGATTTAACTTTGGATTGGAGATGCTTAATGTGAGTCTGGAATAGAAGTTTACAGTCTAACCAGACACCTAGGTATTTGTAGTTGTCCATATATTCTAAGTCAGACCCGTCGAGAGTAGTGATTCTAGTCGGGCGGGCGGGTGCAAGCAGCGTTCGATTGAAGAGCATGCATTTAGTTTTACTAGCGTTTAAGAGCAGTTGGAGGCCACGGAAGGAGTGTTATATGGCATTGAATCTCGTTTGGAGGTTTGTTAACACAGTGTCCAATGGTGTCATCTGCGTAGAGGTGGATCTGAGAGTCACCAGCAGCAAGAGAGACATCATTGATATACACAGAGAATAGAGTCAGCCTGAGAATTGAACCCTGTGGCACCCCCATAGAGACTGCCAGAGGTCCAGACAACAGGCCCTCCGATTTGACACATTGAACTCTATCTGAGAAGTAGTTGGTGAACCAGGCGAGGCAGTCATTTGAGAAACCAAGGCTATTTAGTCTGCCAATAAGAATGCAATGATTGACAGTCAAAAGCCTTGGCCAGGTCGATAAAGACGGCTGCACAGTACTGTCTTTTATCGATTGCGGTTATTATATTGTTTAGGACCTTGAGCATGGCTGAGGTGCACCCATGACCAGCTCGGAACCCAGATTGCATAGCGGAGAAGGTATGGTGGGATTCGAAATGGTCGGTGATCTTTTTGTTGACTTGGCTTTCAAATACTTTCGAAAGGCAGGGCAGGATGGATATAGGTCTGTAACAGTTTGGATCTAGAGTGTCACCTCCTTTGAAGAGGGGGATGACCGCGGCAGCTTTCCAATCTCTGGGGATCTCAGACGATACGAAAGAGAGGTTGAACAGGCTAGTAATAGGGGTTACGATAATTTCAGCGGCTAATTTTAGAACTAAAGGGTCCAGATTGTCTAGCTAGCTGATTTGTTGGGGTCCAGATTTTGCAACTCTTTCAGGACATCAGCTATCTACATTTGGGGGAAGGAGAAGTGGGGGGGGGCATTGTCAAGTTGCAGCGGAGGGTGCAGAGCTGGTGGCCGGGGTAGGGGTAGCCAGGTGAAAAGCATGGCCAGCCGTAGCAAAATGCTTGTTGAAATTCTCGATTATCGTAGATTTATCGGTGGTGACAGTGTTTCCTAGCCTCAGTGCAGTGGGTAGCTGGGAGGAGGTGCTCTTATTCTCCATGGACAGTGTCCCAAAACATTTTGGAGTTAGTGCTACAGGATGCACATTTCTGTTTTAAAAAGCTAGCCTTTGCTTTCCTAACTGATTGTGTAAATTGGTTCCTGACTTCCCTGAAAAGTTGCATATCGCGGGGGCTGTTCAATTCTAATGCAGTACGCCACAGGATGTTTTTTGTGCTGGTCAAGGGCAGTCAAGTCTGGAGTGAACCAGGGGCTATATCTGTTCTTAGTTCTGGATTTTTTGAATGGGGCATGCTTATTTAAGATGGAGAGGAAAGCACTTTTGAAGAACATCCAGGCATCCTCTACTGACGGAATGAGGTCAATATCCATCCAGGATACCCTGGCCAGGTCAATTAGAAAGGCCTGCTCGCTGAAGTGTTTTAGGGAGTGTTTGACAGTGATGAGGGGTGGTCGTTTGACCGCAGACCCATTACGGACGCAGGCAATGGGGCAGTGATCGCTGAGATCCTGGTTGAAGACAGCGGAGGTGTATTTAGAGGGTAAATTAGTCAGGATGATATCTATGAGAGTGCCCATGTTTACGGTTTTAGGGTTGTACCTGGTAGGTTCCTTGATAATCTGTGTGAGATTGAGGGCATCTAGTTTAGATTGTAGGACGGCCGGGGTGTTAAGCATATCCCAGTTTAAGTCACCAAGCAGTAAGAACTCTGAGGATAGATGGGGGGCAAGCAATTCACTTATGGGATTGCAACTCCGCCCCCTTTGGCAGTTCTATCTAGACGGAAAATGTTGTAATTCGGGATGGTGGCCTTCCTAAGCCAGGATTCAGACACTGCTAGAACATCAGGGTTGGCAGAGTGTGCTAACGCAGTGAATAACTCAAGCTTGGGGAGGAGACTTCTGATGTTGACATGCAAGAAACCAAGGCTTTTACGGTTACAGAAGTCAACAAATGATAGCGCCTGGGAGTAGAAGTTATACTGGGGGCTACAGGGCCTGGGTTAACCTCTACATCACCAGAGGAACAGAGGAGGAATAGAATAAGGATACGGCTAAAGGCTTTAAGAACTGGTCTTCTAGTGCGTTGGGTACAGAGAATAAAAGGGGCAGATTTCCGGGCGTTGTAGAATAGATTCAGGGCATTATGTACAGAAAAGGATATGGAAGGATATGAGTACAGTGGAGGTACACCTAAGCATTGGGTAACGATGAAAGAGGTAGCATCAATGGAGGTACCGATTGAGCCGGTCTCCGCGTGTATGGAGGGTGGGACAAAGGAGCTCTCTGATGCTGGTTGAGCGGGACTGGGAGCTCTACAGTGAAATAGTACAATAACAACTATCCCAAACAGCAATAGGCTAGGCATATTGACATGGGAGAGAGGCATAACGCAATCACAGGTGTTATTCGAGAGGGCTAGGACAACAACTGGTAATGGTGACGAAAGTTTGGGCTGAGGCTAAACAGATGAACAGGATAGGGTACCGTGTAAAGGAACAGTCCAGCAGGCATCAGCTGTGTAGCTGAGTGATCATAAGGTCCAGTGAACAGCAATAGGTAAGTCCGGGAGCAGTTCATAGGCTGCTACAGCACAGGCGAGCAGGAGGCAGGGCTGTTGATTGGTCGTCGCAATGGGAAGCCTGTTGAAACCACATCAGACGATTACGTCGGCAGACCTTTCGTGATGGATCGGCGGGGCTCTGTGTCGACACTAGGAGGTCCCGTCCGGTTGACAGAGAGGTAGATAGCCAGGAGATGGGCCTGGCTCGAGGCTAGCTCAAGGCTAACTGGTGCATCGGGACAGTGGTGAATTAGCCAACAACAGCCATTAGGTTGCAGCTAGCTAGTTGCGATGATCCGGTGTTAAGGTCCAGTGATTCAGTGATTACGGCAGAAAATCCGATATGCTCTGGGTTGATAGCACGCTGTGCAGACTGGCCGATAATTGTCCAGGCTAGAGCTGGCTGGTAGGTAGTGCAGGCCACGGACAGTGGTGAAGACCACTAATGGTGGCTAATAGCAAGTAGCTAGTTTGCTGGCTAGCTGGCTAGTTTCAGCTGTAGGTTCTTGATAAAAATAAAGAAACAATAGAATCCGTTCCACATTGGGTGAGGCGGGTTGCAGAAAAGTATATTTAGTTAAAGGATGGAAAGTGAGATAGTGAAATATATACGAAAAAATATAAAAAACTAAAAAACAGGCTATTTACATGAGGACACAACAGAATACACAAACACACTGCTACGCCATCTTGGATCTACTCACTGTTGGGACATCAGTCCAAGGAGGTGAGTACAATCTGCTGTGTACCTCAGTGGGAGATTTGTGTAGGGTAGTGCCATTTGCTACCCGGAGCTATAGCCTTTCTTTTCCCCTTTTAGGCTAAGCGACATGTTCCACTTTGGAAAACGTTGGGCATGGTTATTTTGTTTGTTATTTTTGTGTGGTGTCCGTGAACGGAGCAGTAGTCTCGGGGGCACATTCGTGGCTCGGGGGTAATCCGCCAGCGTGCTGTTTTTTTTTTCTGTGCCAGCGGGCTACAGTGCGTAATTACCCACCGTGAATCAGCACGAAGACTAGGGTTGCGCTATTGTAGGATTCGGGGAAGCTCCTTATATATCTCATCCCTCTCTTGTGGTGTCCAGTGTGATTGGTGCTTCTCTTGTTGTGGTCCGGTCTGGTGTGCTCAGCAGAGGGGAAGGTCAAGATTTCTTTTTGCAGTTACCTGTGAATATGGCATCTAATGTAGACGCGTTCATTCCCGTTCCATCAGAGGAACTGTTAGAATTATGTACTAAAGAACAGCTGTTGAAGATCGCTGAATACTACCAGGTTGAAATTAGTGATAAACGTCTAAAAAATTATATTAGGTTAGTATGTTAGGTTGATATTGAAGGCCAATCTGATGGAGAGTGGTATACTCGTAGTTACCACTACCGAGGACTAGCCATCCCCCCAGCCGTCTCCCTGTTTCGCTACAATGGCCGCTCCGCTTGTTAGCCCTAGTAGTCTTTCCTATGAACAGCAGAAAGAACTGCTTCTGTTACAGCTAGAGTATGATCGTGAGCATGATCGCGTTAAGCTAGAGCATGATCGTGTTAAGCATGAAAAGGAAATGGAATTTAAACAGGATTTGGAGTGCACTAAAATCAAGCTGCAACAAGAGCGGCTGGAATTGGTTAGGGATGGAAAGTTCTCAGGGGAGAGTTTGCTTAGGGAAGTTGACCCTGATTCACCTAGGGGTCGCTCCTCTCTCGGTCGTGCCCCGGACACATTTTATATTGTTGGAAACTTACGGCTATTGACAACATTTTATGAGGACCCTGAGACTTTCTTTTTGTTGTTTGAGCGTGTTGCTGATGCTAGGAGTTGGCCTGATTCTGATCGCACTTTAATGTTGCAGTGTGTGTTGACTGGTAAAGAGCAGGAAGCATATTCAGCTCTTGGTGTAGCTGACAGTGTCAGCTATGCTAAGGTTAAAATGGCTGTGTTACAGATTTACAAATTGGTTGCTGAGGCTTACCGCCAACGATTTAGAACTTTTAAAAGGGCTGATAAACAGACTCATGTTGACTTTGCGCAAGAGTTATCTTCACAGTTTAATCGCTGGTGTTCCGCCTCTGTGGTTACGACTTTCCAGGGGCTGTGTGATCTGATTATGTTAGAGCAATTTAAGGACACAATCCCTGATCTAATAGCCACGTACATTAACGAACGAAAAGTGAAGACTGTCTCTGAAACTGAGGTTTTGGCGGTTGAGTATGTTTTGACTCCCAAAAGTGGCTTTGAAGAGGCCTGTATTCGGAGTGAGTGGGGGCGTTCTGAGAGATTTGGGCCTTGTCCACCAAGACATTCTGGTTCACGGGCAGAGCTTAATTCATCCAGGGTTGAGCCTGGCTCCCGTGGTAAAGCTGACTTCAATCAAGAGTGTCACTCCTGTCACGGTTCAGGTCATTGAAAAAAACAATGTCATGTTCTCAGGGCTAAGGGTAAATTCAGTACTCGCTCTAGCGGTAAACCTAAGCCTACAGCGTTAGCAGCATCTGTCCCACATTCGTTCAGTCCATTCACTCCATCTCATGCCCAAGCTCATGCATAATGGCGCCGGAGGGGATGGCTGCCGTTTTACGGACTCCTAACCAACTGTGCTATTTTGTGTTTTTTCACATTGTTTGTAACTTATTTTGTAAATAATGTTGCTGCTACCGTCTCTTATGACCGAAAAGAGCGGGGTGCCTTGTGAGAATTCATCGGCGAGTGGGTAACCCGCCTCTACCATCCGTTCTACTGGCCAACGTGCAATCACTGAAGAATAAACCGGATGATCTCCGTTCGAGACTATCCTACCAACGGGACATTAAAAACTGTAATATTTTATAAAATAAAATACGTTGGCTGGGTTTTCCATGCATCAGCAGGACAGAACCGCTACCTCTGGTAAGATGAGGGGTGGGGGTGTGTGTCTATTTGTCAATAACAGCTGGTGCACGATGTCTCATATTAAGGAAGTCTTGTGGTATTGCTCGCCTGAGGTAGAGTACCTCATGATAAGCTGTAGACCACACTATCTACAAAGAGAGTTTTCATCTATATTTTTCGACGCCATCTATTTACCACCACAAACTGATGCTGGCACTAAGATTGCACTCGACGAGCTGTATAAGGCCATAAGCAAACAAGAAAATGCTCATCCAGAAGCGGCGCTCCTAGTGGCTGAGGACTTTAATGCAGGCAAACTTAAATCCGTTTTAACTCATTTCTACCAACATGTCACATGTGCAACCAGATGGAAAAAAAACTCTAGACCACCATTACTCCACACACAGAGACGCATACAAAGCTTTCCCTCGCCCTCCATTTGGCAAATCTGACCATAATTCTATCCTTCTGTTCAAATCAATATGGAACTGGTCAGATGACGCGGATGCTACGCTACAGGACTGTTTTGCTAGCACCGACTGGAATATGTTCCGGGATTCATCCAATGGCATTGATGAGTATACCACCTCAGTCACCGGCTTCATCAATAACTGCATCGACGACGACATTTTACATTTACATTTTAGTCATTTAGCAGACGCTCTTATCCAGAGCGACTTACAGTTTAGTGAGTGCATACATTTTTACGTACGTCCCCACAGTAAATATCCCAACCAGAAGCCATGGATTACATGCAACATCCGCACTGAGCTAAAGGCTAGAGCTGCCGCATTCAAGGAGCGGGACACTAATCCGGACGCTTATAAGAAATCCCACTATGCCCTCAGACGAACCATCAAACATGCAAAGCGTCAATACAGGTGTCACGATCGTTGACTGATGAAGCGGACCAAGGCGCAGCGTGATAAACGTACATACTTTATTCAGTACTTAACACGAACAAAACAACAAACGAAACGTGAAGTCCTGGGTTAACACAAAACCTTAACGGAACAAGATCCCACAACCTAACATGCCACAAGGCTGCCTAAGTATGGTCCCCAATCAGAGACAACGAGCTACAGCTGTCTCTGATTGGGAACCACCCTGGCCAACATAGAAACTAAACGATCTAGAACAAAAACCAATGAAAACTAAACATAGAAAATCCACACCCTGGCTCAACAATTAAGAGTCCCCAGAGCCAGGGCGTGACAACAGGACTAAGATTGAATCCTACTACACCGGCTCTGGCGCTTGTCGGATGTGGCAGGGCTTGCAAACTATTACGGACTACAAAGGGAAACCCAGCCGCAAGCTGCTCAGGCGATGCGGGCCTACCAGACAAGCTAAATGCCTTTTATGCTCGCTTCGAGGCAAGCAACACTGAAGCATGCATGAAGGCATCAGCTGTTCTGGACGACTGTGTGATCACGCTCTCTGTAGTCGATGTGAGCAAGAGCTTTAAATAGGTCAACATTCACAAGGCAGCGGGGCCAGACGGATTACAAGGACGTGTACTCAGAGCATATGCGGACCAGCTGGCAAGTGTCTTCACTGACATTTTCATCCTCTCCCTGACAGTCTGTAATACCTAAAAGTTTCAAGCAGACCACCATAGTCCCTGTGCCCAAGAAAGTGAAGGTAACCTGCCTAAATGACTACCGCCCCGTAGCACTCACGTTGGTAGCCATGAAGTGCTTTGAAAGGCTGGTCATGGCTCACATCAACACTATCATCCTGGAAACCCTAGACCCACTCCAATTCGCATACTGCCCCAACAGATCCACAGATGACGCAATCTCAATCTCAATCACACTCCACATTGCCCTTTCCCACCTGGACAAAAGGAACACCTATGCAAGAATGCTGTTAATTGACTACAGCTCACCGTTCAACACCATAGTGCCCACAAAGCTCATCACTAAGCTAAGGACCCTGGGACTAAACACCTCCCTCTGCAACTGGATCCTGGACTTCCTGACGGGCCGCCCCCAGGTGATAAGGGTAGGCAGCAACACATCTGTTCACCCACGACTGTGTGGCCAAGCACGACTCCAACACCATCATTACGTTTGCTGACGACACAACAGTTGTAGGCCTGATCACCGACAATGATGAGACAGCCTATAGGGAGGAGGTCAGAGACCTGGCAGTGTTGTGCCAGGACAACAACCTCTCCCTCAACGTGAGCAAGACAAAGGAGCTGATCGTTGACTACAGGAAAAGGCGGGCCGAACACGCCCCCATTCATATCGACGGGGCTGTAGTGGAGCGGGTCTAGAGTTTCAAGTTCCTTGGTGTCCACATCACCAACAAACTATCATGGTCCAAACACACCAAGACTGTTGTGAAGAGGGCACGAGAACACCTTTTCCCTCTCAGGACACTGAAAATATTTGGTATGGGTCCCGAGATCCTCAAAAAGTTATACAGCTGCACCATCGAGAGCATCCTGACCGGTTGCATCACCGCCTGGTATGGCAACTGCTCAGCATCCGACTGTAAGGCGCTACAGAGGGTAGTGCGTACGGCCCAGTACATCACTGGGGCCAAGCTTCCCGCCATCCGGGATCTTTGTCAAAGACTCCAGTCACCCAAGTCATAGACTGTTCTCTCTGCTTCCGCACAGCAAGTCTAGGTCCAAAAGGCTCCTTAACAGCTTCTACCCCCAAGCCATAAGACTGCTGAAAAATTAATCAAATGGCCACTCGGACTATTTACATTGCCCCCCCTTTGTGTTTACACTGCTGCTACTCGCTGTTTATTATCTATGCATAGTCACTGTACTCCTACCTACATGTACAAATTACCTTGACTAACCTGTACCCCGCACATTGACTCAGTACCGGTATCCCCTGGATATAGCCTCGTTAATGTTATTGTTATTTATTTATTTTACTTTAGTTTATTTAGTAAATATTTTCTTAGCTCTATTTCTTGAACTGCATTGTTGGTTAAGGGCTTGTAAGTAATCATTTCACTGTAAGGTCTACACCTGTAGTATTCGGCGCATGTGACAAATAATATTGGATTTGATTTGAGGTGCATGTGAAAGTCCCAATTGACCCAGATTATTTACCTTTCATTACAGAGGGTTTTGTGTCTCTGTTAGGAAGTAACGACCCAGTGCCAATGAAGATCCTGATGGACACAGGTGCCTCTGAGTTATTTGTGTTAGAGTCTGTGTTACCCTCCTCTGCTGAGACTGATTCGGGGAATAGTGTTTTAATTAGGGGAATCGGGTTGAACATTGTCAGTTACATTGCATAAACCGATGTTGGATTCTGAACTGGTGAAAGGAGAGGTTGTTGTAAGGGTGCGTCCTTCGTTGCCTGTTGAGGGTATCGACGTTATCCTTGGGAATAACTTGGCTGGTGAGCGTGTATGGCCTGATGTGTCTCCACCTCTAGTGGTTTCCACTAAGCTGTCGTTTGTAGGGATTCCCGATGAGAGCGCACAGAGTTTCCCAGAGGTGTTCTCTGCTTGCGCGGTGTGACAGAAAAAAGGTTCATAGAAATTATAGGTGTGTACAATCCTGTTACTCTGGTTGTGTAAGTTGCTGTTTTAACTTAACTTTGTACCTAATCAACCACGGCTGTGCACATCTCGTGTTCTTACCCCCACCCTCTGTACTCTGAAACTTGCATGTTCGGATACAAGGTATCTCTGTTCCAAACAAAGTCCCTCCTTATTGTCACGATCGTCGTAATGAACAGACCAAGACGCAGCGTGATGAACGAACATGTTTAACTTTATTATCTTTAGTGATAATAGAACACAATCAACAAAACAAGAAATGACTCGTGAAGTCCACGGTAACAATGACCAAACACAGAACAAGAACCCACAAACACAAAGGGAAAATAGACAGTATAAATATGGCTCCCAATCAGAGACAACAACGACAGCTGACACTCGTTGCCTCTGATTGGGAGTCACTTCCTAGCCAACATAGAAATAAACACAACAGAATACCAACATAGATTTAAACACATAGAATGAACACACCCTGGCTCAACATATAGAGTCCCAGAGCCAGGGTGTGACACTTATCCTCTATTCTAAGAACAAACAGTTCTTAGTACCCACATGAGAACACAGAGGACTCAGAATGTTTGGCCACCTCATCCAGTAGATTTATGTTGCTTCGACACATTGAGACAGTTGTGGTGGAACCAGCCATGACTAAGCATTTGTGGGTCTACTATATAAGACTCTGTTTATCTCTGTATGTCAGAGCTCTCAGCCCAACACTCAAGAGAGAGTGGGGTCGACCAGCCTCATTATTGCAGAGCACTTACTCTATTCATTTGTGTGTATAGTGTGACCTGCTCCCTTATTAATACGTTTTGAATAAAGTAATATCCTGATTGGTGATTGACCTTATCTCTCCTCATTAATTAATTAGAATTTCCACGACAGCGGGGATGCATTCCATGAGTCGTGGCGACCTGGTCACTGCACCTGCTAACGATAATGTTACAAAGAAATCTGTCACTACTTTCCCTGTTATCCCGTTATCTGTGCCCCGCTCCGATCTAATCAAGGAGCAGTGGGCTGACCCCACATTAGAAGAGTTGCTTGACCAAATTGTGCCTGTGGAACAGTTGGGAGATGTCGCCCATGGCTATTTTCTCCAGGATGATGTCCTGATGAGAAAATGGGTACCTCATAGTAGTTGTTTTGTGGGGGAGGCTATTAGTCAGGTTGTTGTACCAGTTAGGTTTCGTGAGTTGGTGTTGAAAACTTCCCACGACAATTTTGCTGGACATCTGGGTGTGAGGAAAACCAACAATCGCATACTGAGACATTTAGATGTTGGCCAAGGTTAAAGAGGGATGTTTCTGTGTTCATCAAAACCTGTCACACCTGTAAATTAACGGGTAAACCTAATCAAGCTATTAAGCCGGTACTGCTGTTTCCTATTTGTCACGGTCGTCTGACGAATGAGTAGACCAAAGCGCAGCGCGTTGAGTGAACATGACTTTATTAAGATAAAGTACACTAACCAAAACAATAAACACTGACGAAACGTGAAGTCCAACAGTACACGACTGAACACGGAACAAAAACCCACAAAAACACAGTGCAACCACAACAGTTTAAATATGGCTCCCAATCAGAGATAACGAGCCGACAGCTGTCACTCGTTACCTCCGATTGGGAGTCACATGAATAATCAAGAACCACCACAACATAGAAATGAACACCTAGAAACCAACATAGAAATACACCCAAAAGAAAATGAACAACCCTGGCTCAATAATCAAAGTCCATGGAGCCAGAGTGTCACAGTACCCCCCTAAAGGTGCGAACTCCGGGCGCACCAGCATACAGTCTAGGGGAGGGTCTGGGTGGGCGTCTGTCCATGGTGGCGGCTCTGGCACTGGTCGTGGTCCCCACCCCCACCATAGTCACTACCCGCTTACGTAGCCTCCTCCAAATGACCACCCCCAACTAAACCCCACAGGATTAAGGGGCAGCACTGGACTAAGAGGCATCACCGGACTCAGGGGCAGCACCGGACTAGGGGCAGCACCGGGCTAAGGGGCAGCACCGGGCTAAGGGGCAGCACCGGACTAAGGGCAGCACCGGACTGAATGGCGGATCCTGGCTGGCTGGCTCTGGCGGATCCTGGCTGGACGGCTCTAGCGGATCCTTGCTGGACGGCTCTGGCGGATCCTGGCTGGACGCTCTGGCGGATCCTGGCTGGACGGCTCATGGCTGGCTGACGGATCTGGCTGCTCATGGCTGGCTGACGGATCTGGCTGCTCGTGGCTGGCTGACGGACCTGGCTGCTCATGGCTGGCCTGGCGGATCTGGCTGCTCATGGCTGGCTGACGGATCTGGCTGATCCTGTCTGGCGGAAGGCTCTGGCTGATCCTGTCTGGCCGGAAGGCTCTGGCTGATCCTGTCTGGCGGAAGGCTCTGGCTGATCCTGTCTGGCGGAAGGCTCCTGGCTGATCCTGTCTGGCGAAGGCTCCTGGCTGATCCTGTCTGGCGGAAGGCTCTAGCGGCTCCTGTCTGGCGGAAGGCTCTAGCGGCTCCGGTCTGGCGGACGGCTCGGAAGGCTCATGGCAGACGGGGCGGCTTTGCAGGTTCAGCACAGACGGGCGGCTTCCTAGCGCCCCGTAGGGGCAGGCAGGCAGTCCAGGCGCCGTTGGGCAGACGGGCAGTTCAGGCGCCGTTGGGCAGACGGGCAGTTCAGGCGCCCGTTGGGCAGACGGGCAGTCCAGGCGCCGTTGGGCAGACGGGCAGTTCAGGCGCCGTTGGGCAGACGGCAGACTCTGGCCGTCTGAGGCGCACCTTAGGCCTGGCGCGGTAGTGCCGGGAACTGGAGGTACCGGGCTGAGGACACGCATCTCAGGGCTGGTGCGGGGAGAAGGAACAGGCCGGACCGGGCTGGCGGCGCGCACCGTAGACTTGGTGCGGGTGGCAGGAACAGGCCGGACCGGCTGGCGACGCGCACCGTCAGTTTGGTGCGAGTGGCAGGAACAGGCCAGGTCGGGCTGGCGACGCGCACCGTAGACTTGGTGCGGGGGGCAGGAACAGGCCGGGTCGGGCTGGCGACGCGCACCGTAGACTTGGTGCGGGTGGCAGGAACAGGCCGGACCGGGCTGGCGACGCGCACCGTATCCTGGTGCGAGTGGCGGAACAGGCCGGGTCGGGCTGGCGACACGCACCGTATCCTGGTGCGAGTGGCCGGAACAGGCCGGGCCGGGCTGTCGACGCACACCGCATCCTTGGTGCGTGGAGCAGGAACAGGCCGGGCAGGGCTGTCGACACACCGTATCCCCTGGTGCGTGGAGCAGGAACAGGCCGGGCAGGGCTGTCGGCGCACACCGTATCCATGGTGCGTGGAGCAGGAACAGGCCGGGCAGGGCTGTCGACGCACACCGTATCCTTAGTGCGTGGAGCAGGAACAGGCCGGGCTGGGCTGGCGACGCACACCGTAGGTTCTGTGCGTGGAGCAGGAACAGGCCGGGCTGGGCTGGCGACGCACACCGTGGGCTTGATGCGTGGAGCAGGAACAGGCCGGGCTGGGCTGCCGACGCACACCGTAGGTTCTGTGCGTGGAGCAGGAACAGGCCGGGCTGGACTGGCGACGCACACCGTGGGCTTGATGCGTGGAGTAGGAACAGGCCGGTCCGTGCACTGGGAACACACACCACTGGCTTTAACTGGGGATCAGGAGCGGGCGGACCGGACTGGTAACACACATCAGTCTCTCACGCCGTGTCGCAACAACTTCCCTTCCTCTACTCGCCAATGGCTCCCGTAATCCGATAGCCTTCTCTCCACGTCTCCTGTGGCAGCCTCCTGCTGCCCAGCCCCGCCATGTGCCCCCCAAAAACTTTTGGGGTTGCCTCTCTGTCCTTCCAACGATGACCCTGCTGACGCCGTTGCTCCTCTCTCGCCAGGGCCTTGATCTTCCCCCAAGGTCCCTTGCCCCCGAGCATGTCCTCCCAGGACCACGATTTGCCCACCTGGGCCATCGCCAGCCTCTCGATCTCCTTACCAGGCGCCTCCTCCCATGTCCAGTCTCTTTGCTCCTGGACACGCTGCTTGGTCCTTTTATGGTGGGTTTTCTGTCACAGGTCGTCTGACGAATGAGTAGACCAAAGCGCAGCGCGTTGAGTGAACATGACTTTATTAAGATAAAGTACACTAACCAAAACAATAAACACTGACGAAAGCGTGAAGTCCAACAGTACACGACTGAACACGGAACAAAAACCCACAAAAACACAGTGCAACCACAACAGTTTAAATATGGCTCCCAATCAGAGATAACGAGCCGACAGCTGTCACTCGTTACCTCCGATTGGGAGTCACATGAATAATCAAGAACCACCACAACATAGAAATGAACACCTAGAAACCAACATAGAAATACACCCAAAAGAAAATGAACAACCCTGGCTCAATAATCAAAGTCCATGGAGCCAGAGTGTCACACTATTCCCGTAGTCAGCCAGCCTTTTGAGTATCTGATTGTCGACTGTGTTGGTCCTCTGCCTTGCTCTGTGAATGGTAGTAGTTACCTGTTCACTGTGATGTGTCATACCACTAGGTTTCCTGCTGCCTATCCTCTCCGGTCTATCACTACTTAGTCTGTGCTAAAAGCTTTGACTCAGTTTATCTCGCTGTTTGGAATCCCTAAGGTTATTCATAGTGACCAAGGTTCTAATTTCACCTCTAATCTATTTAGACAGGTTCTCCAACAGCTCCATATTAAACACAATTTGGCTAGCGCCTATCACGCGCAGAGTCAAGGAGCGCTGGAATGTTTCCATCAAACACTTAAGTCTTTGTTGAAAGCTTATTGTACAGAGATGGATAAGGATCGCGAGGAGGGGTTGCATTGGTTACTGTTAGCTGCCAGGGAGGATTCACAGGAGAGCACAGGTTTCAGTCCAAATTACCTAGTGTTTGGACATAGTGTGCGTGGGCTTCTAGCAGTGCTCCAGGATGACTGGAAGTCTCCTGAGCCACCTCAGTCCCTGTTATCTTATGTGTGTGATTTCTGGCGACGCCTGTACGCCGCTGGTGAGATGGCTAAAGATAAGCTGTCATCTTCACAGGGATGGATGAAAGGAACATTTGATTGGCGAGCTGAGCCTCGTCAATTTAGTCCAGGTGACCCAGTTCCTGCTCTGCTGTAAATAGTTGGTTCTCCTTTTCAAGCCAAGTTTCAAGGTCCATATACTGTTGTGCGCCAGTGCACTGTGAAAAACGATCTAGTTGCTACTCCGGAACGGAGGAAAGCGCACCAACTGTGCCATGTAAATCTGCTAAAACCCATTACGCACGGGGGTGTATTCTTTCTCTCTGCTCTTGTTTTCCTTAATAGGATTACTTGTTACTTGTATATAGTTTACATTGTTTAATAATAAATATATTTTTGTTATTTCTTTATCTCCACGTTGTCTCCCTCTTTGTTACGGGCTCACGAGCGTTCTGTAACATCTGTGTCAATCAGGAAAAATACATCCATAGTGTCTTTGCGTGGTAGGCTAGAGGGCACATATCATCAAACTTCTCATCAGGTATTGCTTGACTGATACCCAGTCTAATGTTGGTTATCTTATCTCTGAAATATACCGTAAACTCGTCACATTTAGATGTGGAGGAAAGTTCACATAGGTTTGCGGGTGTAGGATTTATCAGGCCATCAATGGTCAAGAAGAGCACTCTCAAATTATTCTGATTAATAGTGATCAAGTTAGAAAAATTAGCCCATCTGCCATTTCTAATTGCCTTGTTATATATGCCAAGTTGCTCTCTCAGAATATCATAATGGACCTGCAACTTTGACTTTCTCCACTTCCGCTCTGCCTTTCTCCAATTTCTCTTTAATTGATTAGTTTCCTCACTCATCAAAGGGGCTCTCCGTTTGGATGTGGCCTTCTTCAACTTTACTGGAATTATGGCATCAATGGTTTCCCTTAATTTGCTATTAAAGTTAACTAAATCATCACAAGAGGAAGGCAGAATAGGTGGTGGTGTATTGTTCATACACTCAAGAAAATCTATAGCAACTTCAGAGGTAAGTATTACCCTGTGCTATGGGCAACAAGGTAGTAATAAATACGTGGAGTGGTGATCAGATAAAGCAACATCAATAATAGAGGATATGTCAATAGAAAGCCCCTTAGTAATAACCAGGTCCAGACTATGGCAGCGGTTATGGGTGGGCCCATTACTGTAAAGTGAACCTCCAATCAGATATCAGATCTACAGGATGTAATGACAACAGAACCTCTGCCACCCAGAGGTGTGACAAGAGGGGGTTGGCAAGATAACACAGAAAATGCTGAATTGCTGAGGAGACAATAAAACCTTTTGCATAGAGTGTTGATAAGAGTCACTTCGTGGGCTGGGCCGCCCGAAATAAATTTAATTCAATAAGAGAAAAGCTGCGAAATTGAGAGTTGAAAATAAAGAGAACAGTAGCCTAATGTTTGGTAAAGATGTTATGTGTGATGATTGTGAGGCGTTATACACATTTCCACAGTCACAAGACAGGGACACAAATATCACACGTCAAGGGAACTGTACTGTTTTTCAGATGTTCAGAAGCTGATTGTATTTCAACCACATAAAATATGCATTCAGACCAAACTGAAATCTTATCAGAAACATGTTGGGTCGTTTTCACAGCTTTTAATTCCCTTAAAACCGGTCAAACTGATGTAATTTGGAAATGTTGCACGGTAAATCATTCCAGTCTTTTTTATCTTGCACTTTCTCCCTGGTCCCTAACCGTCTTTGCTGCGTGAGAGAAGCAGAGATTAAAGAGAACTTTACCGATATCACTTAGATTGAAGCATTCATTCTATCAATGTATGCCATATTTTATGGTGAGCAATGGTTTATTTACTCTTCTATGGCAACAAGTAATGACAGAAGAGAAGCTGCACGTATCTAGTTATAGAGAAGTTTACAAAAAAATTGCCTATCTAAATTAGGCTTAAAAAAAGAAAACACACCCCCTGGCAAAAAATTGACTGTACATCATATTTTCTATATTTGTGGGTTAGGGTTGGGTGTGGGCCTCAGATTTTCACTTTATCACATATAGTCAGGCAGTTGCAGATGGATTATTAGCAGTTGTGTGACAGGTTAAAGGACATATTCATAGCCTGTTATACACTAAAAAGTATTAGTAAGTTCATGGTATATAAGGATCTTAAAATATCTAAGGTTAAAAAGATCATGCATCCAGTACTAGTTCATAGAGATTGATAAAATTCATAAATGTGTTAAAATCCGTCAAGTGTAAAAGGGTAAATATTGTAAGGGGAATGTGTAACGTTATATTGACTACTTTATTTTGTGGTGCCTAATTTAAGGGTAAAAGTGTTAATCTGTGATCTACTAAATGCTCTTAATCTATGAGCCTGAGATCGATTGCTCTGGTCTCCACCCAACTTTCTGGGGAAATCGCGGTCTTTTTCTCATTACACTAAAGTTTTCAGTGAGGAAATATAACTGCGTCACTTTCGTGATTATTTCTCCCCCTTTTTCAGGTACGTTATTGATATAAAACGAGTTAATTTGAATGTAATAACTTACTAACATGTCAAGAGAGTTTAAGGTATGTGTTAGTAACATCTTGAGTAAGTTAGATTTAAGTTGAAGGGAGTACTAGGTGCGTGTGTAGGTGAAACCTGCTTGGTTGCAGCGAAATAGCCTCGTACTGAGAGTAGCTGCCATTTTATGCTAATTTTGAATGAACATGTGCGTTGTTAATAATATATTTTGGGGTTATTTGTATAATGTGTTTCGAATACTTTGTTGACATGGTTGATAAATGTAGTTATGGGTTACTGAGCTAAAGCTACTTTGTGTTTGACAGTTATATTGAAACATTTGTATATGTTTTAGTGAATTACAGTTTATGCTGTTGTGACTTGAATAAGCTTTGTACCCTACAAAACTCTGGTTCCTGTAGATCTGTTGTTCTGTAAAATGTGGTATTTTTGTAAAAAGATTATACTAAAATTTTCAGTGAGGAAACAACTGCATCACTCTCGTGATTATTTCTCCCCTTTTTTCAGGGCGTAACATTTTGGAGGCTCCGCTGAGATTGCTGCTCAGATGTCCGGCTTCCACATCCTGGTCGCTGAATTCCGAGCCAGCTAAATCCCTACATAACAACCCAGGCAGGCTGCAGTGAGGAAAGTGTTGCTGTTCGAGGGAGCTGGAAGTTGGTGGTTAAATACGTGTCAACTGAGGCCGTTGAGAGACCGTCAGAGACAGTAAGGACCATCTAATTCAGAGTCAACTCCTGCACAGTAAAGGTTCCTCCTGTCCTGTCAACATGACAACCGCCTTGGAAGAACTACAGGAAGAGGTAGTAGGAGAATTGCACACCCTGACTAAAGACAAGTTACTAGACGTATGTGATTTCCTTGACATATCAGGCGAACAGAGAAGAGTTATTCAAGACAAATCCCGCATATCATTGATGACTCACATTATGATGTTCCTTGAAAGAGAGGAAGTTGCAGAGTTAAATGATGGCGATGTCGGAATTATTGCTACTTAAAGACAAAATGACAGAGATGATCAGTGGCATAGATAGCAAGACAGGGCAAACTGACCATGATATTGAAACAGCCAGAACACATCACATAATAGAGGGACTGAGAACTGTAACCCCACAACAAGGGGGTGGGAAATGAGCAGAGCACTGCAGACAAAGCCAGTGATTCCCCTGCCCATCTTCAGAGGAGCATGCAGCTCTCACCCAGTGCACAGCCCGGCTCATACTGGCGCAAAGAGTTAAACATTTCTGGTCAGATAGGTGAACCGGGCCAGAAAGATAAACTGACTTTTTCCAGCCTTGCCCATCAGATTGAGAATGGACTTAACAGAGGCTATCCTGGGGTAGAAATAGTAGACGCAGTAATCAGGGCTATTTCTCCAGGCTCACAGCTACGCAGCTACTTGGAAGGTAAACCCCAGCTAACTCTTCCCACACTTAGATGCATCCTCGTTCCCACTTCCAAGAGAAGAGTGCAACAGAGCTTTACAAACAGCTAGCTTCAGAAGCACAGCATAGCAAGGAGACCCCTCAAAGCTTCCTGATGCGCGTCTTAGATTTGAGGCAGAAAGTACTATTTGCGTCCCAGGAGTCAGAATCAGGGCTTAAGTATGACCCTGCTCTAGTCCAGCGCATGTGTCTACACACAGTCCTTACAGGTCTCCAGAGTGACAGTATCAGGATAGACATGCAGCCTCTCCTGCTTGATAGCGAAACATCAGATGAGGTTTTGCTAGAGAAGCTTAACATTGCTTGTGCTAATGAGATAGAAAGACGAAACAAAAGCGTTTTAATGCCCCACAGCCTGCTACAACTGTAAGTGTAGTCCAGTTAGAAGATACGCCATCTGCAAAGTGTCCTGTGAAGGAAGCCAAAGCTAAGATAACCGCAGAACTGTTAACAGAGTTAGCTGAACTTAAGACAGGTGTAGCTTCCCTAAAAGGTCTCAGTGCCGAGATTGCTCAGATTAAGGAAACATTACAGCAGCCTATGTTTCAGTCATCGCCTTATGCCCATGCCCCGCTTCCAGTTAGGAGGCCAGATAGGGACCCCCAGCCACCTGTTTCCCAGCAGCGTATTACAGCAACTACAGTCAGCCCCAAGCACCTGACCCTGCACAGTATCAATATGCACCTAACCTGTATACCAACCGCTCTGCTCAAGCTCCAAGGAGGTGTATTGTCTGCCAGCAGGCCAGAACAGATGCACGCTGCACACACTGCTTCCGATGTGGGAGTGGAGAACATTTTCAAGCTGGATGTAAAATCCGGGGAGTCAGACCATCCAAAGAGAAGCCCCCTTTAAACGGGGAAGGGTTACCGCTGAGGGACAAGTGTTAACCGTAGCTACCAAAAGTCCCAGGAAATGTGCAAATTGTGCCAGAGAAGATTCATTTGAGAACCTGAAACAATGTTCATCATGTAAAGAGACACTGTACTGTTCCAAAGGATGTCAAAACCAACATTGGACTAAACATAAGGGAAAAATGCACTCACCTGAAAATTGACTCTACCTGTGAAAAGCTTTCCTGTACAGAAGAAAATGCCCACTCTTTACCATCCCTAGCTCAAGGTTGCCACCCCCCATAAGGTCACTTCGCTAGTCGGTAGACAGTGCCTTGTTGAGTGTCACCTGAATCGCCACCACCTCCAAGCCCTATGGGACACAGGCTCTCAGGTATCGGTCATTGATGAACGATGGAAAGGCGAATCTCTCCCCAAACGCAAGGCTGAGGGATGTTTCAGAAATTCTGGACTCACCTGATGATCTAAGATTGACGGCAGCAAATGGGACTGAAATGCCGTACCTGGGATGGATTGAAACAACTTTTCGGCTAGCCTCTGAAACTGACCAAACGAAGGAACTGATCATCCCAGTGCTGGTAATGAAAGGCTGTCACCTATCTCATCCCATCATAGGTTTCAATGTTATTGAGCACATCCTGACAAGGACCGAAAAGACTAAACGGTACAGTACAGTGAAAAAAGCTTTCCCAAGCCTCAAAAGAAATAAGGTGAGGGCTTTTATACAGGCTGTTAGCGCAGAACAGACAGATGAATACGCAGTGAAAACCAAGAAAGAGAAGGTTGCTGTATCAAAACACAGTAGCATTCAGATTGAGTGCCGTGTAGCTTCCCAGCCTTTCATAGACGACATGACAATGCTTTTCCAGCCAGACCTGAACCCGCAGTGGCCAGATGAACTTGAGTTCTTTGACACACTAGTCAGAGTTAAGAAAGGTGTTTTTCCAGTTGTCATGCTTGATGTCTCTAACCCCACTGACCACGACATTGCCCTGCTAGGGACGCACCATAATCGGTACAGTACAAACCATTATGACTGTGTTACCTGCCCAAGTCTTTGAAAAAGCTGTCACCCCAGCCACAGTGAATCACACCAGTGTTCAAACCCCATGTACTGCTACTGAACAGTGGGATCCACCAGTAGGTTTAAGTCACCTAACCGAAGAACAGAGAGAGGTTGTTAGGAAAATGCTTAGAGAAGAGTGTCACTCCTTCTCCAGATCAGACAATGACATTGGCTGCATTGAACGATTGAAAATGACTATTTCTCTAAAGGACTCTGAACCAGTCAAGCGCACATACATGTCAGTGCCCAGGCCACTGTATCAGGAGATGAAGGGTTACCTTCATGACCTCATAGCCCAGGGTTGGGTTAGGAAGTCAAACTCTTCATATTCTTCACCTGTCGTGTGCGTTAGGAAGAAGGACGGGACCCTCCGGTTGTGTATAGATTACAGAGACCTGAACAGAAAGACACATCCCGACCGCCAGCCCATCCCTCGGGTCCAGGACATCATGGACAGTTTGGGTGGTAATTCCTGGTTCTCCCTTTTTAGATCAGGGAAAAGCATATCACCAAGGGTTCATCTCTGAAGAAAGCAGATCACTGACAGCATTTGTGACCCCATGGGGACTCTATGAGTGGATACGTATGCCATTCGGCCTCATGAACGCTCCTGCAGCTTTTCAGCGTTGTATGGAGGAATGTTTGGAAGGGCTCCGGGACAACATCTGCATTCCTTATCTGGACGACACGCTAGTTTTCAGTAAAACTTTCGACAGCCATGTGAATGATGTGCAAAAAGGTTTTGCAAGCGTCTCAGAGAGTATGGCATCAAACTCAAGCCAAGTAAGTGTGATCTCTTTAAACCCCAGGTCCGTTATTTGGGCAGAATAGTGTCTGCAGACGGCAGCAAAGTTGACCCAGACGATTTTGAAGCAGTAAGAGCATTGAAAGAGATCAGACCACAGACTGTGGGCCAGCTCAGAAAAAATGCTTGGTTTACTCACTTACTACAGACAGTACATCAAGGACTTTTCTAGGAGGGCCAGCTGTCTGTATGACCTCCCTGAAAGCAGATTCAGAGAAATTACCTGACCACCCACGGAAAGCAAAAACAAAGAAAGTAAGTCATGTGGTGCCCTCAAACAAGCCAATCCTGTGGACTGACCAGCATCAACAGGCACTTGAACAGCTGATTGAGTGTCTGCTTCACCCACCAGTCTTAGGGTTCCCTGACTTCACTCAGCCATTTGTTGTACACACTGATGCGTCACACCAAGGCTTGGGAGCAGTTCTTTATCAAGAGCAAGATGGGAAGCTTAGGGTCATTGCTTATGGCTCTCGAACCTTAACAGCAGCTGAGAAGAACTATCACTACCACTCTGGCAAGCTAGAATTTCTAGCTCTGAAATGGGCAATCACTGATAAGTTCCATGATTATTTGTACTATGCTCCGACCTTCACTGTATACAGTGATAACAACCCGCTCAGCTACATTCTGTCTACTGCAAAACTGAACGCAACCACTTCCAGGTGGGTTGCAGAATTGGCTGATTTCCACTTTACAATAAAGTACAGGCCAGGCAGAGAGAACAGTGATGCAGATGCTTTGTCGAGGATGCCACTGGATGTAGAGTCACTGATGAGAGAATGTTCTGAGGAGCTTCCACCAGACACCACTTGCCATACGATACAAGCAGTAGAGGTACAGAAAGAGCCTTTTGTGCCTTGGTCAATTTCAGCTGCATCTATGTCAGTATCAGCTGAAGGTGAGACAACTACAGCAACAATCAGCTCGATCCCAAAAGAGGGGATAAGAGAGGCACAAGAGTCTGATCCGGTCATCCGTCCTGTGCTCGATTTCAAGCTGTCTGGTTCCAAACCCCATGTTAAAGAGCAAAAGGAATTCAGTCCAAAGACAAAATGCCTATTCAGAGAATGGGACAAATTGACAATCGACAGTGATGGTATTCTTTACAGAATCACTACAGCCCGCAAGCAGTTAGTTCTACCAGAGCAGTACAAAGGTAAAGTGATGGAAGAGTTGCACAATAACATGGGACACCAAGGTACTGACCGCACTGTATCACTAGTACGTGACCGCTTCTTCTGGCCTTATATGCAATCAGACATCGAGCACTATGTGACTAAAACTTGTAGCTGTGTCAAGCAGAAAAAGCCAGGCCATGAAATAAGAGCCCCTCTGACAAACATTGTGACAACACAGCCATTTGAACTGGTATGTATAGATTTCCTCCATCTCGACAGATGCAAAGGGGGATATGAGTACATCCTCGTGATTGTTGATCATTTTACACGTTACACTCAAGCCTCGCCACCACATCAAAGTCAGGAAAAACTGCTGCAAATCTCATCTTCAATGACTTTGCCCTGAAGTTTGGGTTCCCCTCCCGCATCCACCATGACCAAGGGGGAGAATTCGAAAATCAGTTGTTCCATCAGTTAAAGAAACTCAGTGGCATGGCGGGGTCCAGAACAACACCCTACCACCCGATGGGGAACGGTCAAGTGGAACGAATGAACAGAAGCATTGTTGCAAATGCTAAAGACACTAACTGAGACACAAAAGTCAAACTGGAAGGAGTCTCTAAACAAACTGGTTTATGCCTATAACTGCCCCGTTGCGAAGTGACTGGCTATTCACCATTTTATCTTCTGTTTGGGAGATCACCCAGGCTTCCAGTTGATATGTTCTTTGGATTGTGCACAGAGGCAGGTTCCAGTAACCAGCGAGACTACGTGGAGAACTGGAAACGAGGAATGGAAGAAGCATACGCCATTGCAAATGAAAATGCTCAGAAAGCTGCTGAAAGAAGTAAGAAGTACTATGACACTAAAGTTAGGAGTTCAGTGCTACAGCCTGGCGAGCGAGTTCTGATTAAAAACCTGACACCAAGAGGAGGACCAGGCAAACTCCATAACTATTGGGAAGATCAAATTCACACAGTAGTGAGACAAATGGGTTCAGACCTGCCGATTTATGAGTTGAGACCAGAAAAGGGTAGGGGACGCTCCAGGGTCCTGCACAGAAACCTGCTCATGTCCTGTGACTACTTACCTTTTGAGAGACAACCAGAAATGACTAAAGATGACAAAAGTAAGAAAAAGAGACATCAGCCTGGATCACAGCCTCTAGATTCTGATGAAGACAGCGGGGATGAATATGACCTTCATCATGAGCCGCTACAGGTCCCCACATCTCCTACAGTACCTGAGAGGTATGCTGAACCAGCGAGAGAGTCGGGAAAACAGGCCCCCACCAGTGAAACAAACAGTGGCGGTGCCAGTTCCTGATATGCTACCAGCACAGCCGCTTGTTGAAAATCAGCTGGAGGAGAAAACAACAGTTAAAGAACTGCCTGCTGAGGAGATGAACTTGCCTGCTGAAAATGTGCCTGATGATCGTCCACTAAGTGCCTTTCCTTCATTAACTGCTGCTGCTGAACCTGAGGAACCAGCTTACCAGCTGCCACAAAGAGAGAGACACCCTCCAAGACGTACCACCTATGATCAGCTTGGTATCCCTTCCTGCTACAGTATCCAGCCACAGCCACAGTTGTTCCCTGTCTACCCTGCACCAGGACTGGTTCCATGGCTGCCATCACTACAGCGATATTACCTTCAGCCACCCTACATGTATGGACTTCAGCAAACTTGAGGCCACAGACAGAGTTGACATGTTTGACCATGGACTACTGACTGATTTCACAGACTTTCACGAGACAATTAGCAGACTATGCATATAGATCATTAAAACTGATGGACTGTTGACAATAGTATGAGAAAAGACTGCTTATGGACTGTTTATACAGCTGGTCAACAGATATGGACTGTGAATATAACTTCTTGGTTCTATTTGAACTGTGAACTTTGACCTCTGCTCAAGGACTAGCTTACAGAAGAGAGGATTTTCTACGTCCAGTGCTTTTAGACTGGTTAAGAAGACAATGTTTGTAATGTTGGGACAACATTTATTTTGTCGGGGGAGAGTGTGACAGGTTAAAGGACATATTCATAGCCTGTTATACACTAAAAAGTATTAGTAAGTTCATGGTATGTAAGGATCTTAAAATATCTAAGGTTAAAAAAGATCATGCATCCAGTACTAGTTCATAGAGATTGATAAAATTCATAAATGTGTTAAAATCCGTCAAGTGTAAAAGGGGTAAATATTGTAGCGGAATGTGTAAACGTTATATTGACTACTTTATTTTGTGGTGCCTAATTTAAGGGTAAAAGTGTTAATCTGTGATCTACTAAATGCTCTTAATCTATGAGCCTGAGATCGATTGCTCTGGTCTCCACACAACTTTCTGGGAAAATCGCGGTCTTTTTCTCATTACACTAAAGTTTTCAGTGAGGAAATATAACTGTGTCACTTTCTGATTATTTCTCCCCCTTTTTTCAGGTACGTTATTGATATAAAACGAGTTAATTTGAATGTAATAACTTGCTAACATGTCAAGAGAGTTTAAGGTATGTGTTAGTAACATCTTGAGTAAGTTAGAGTTAAGTTGAAGGGAGTACTAGGTGCGTGTGTGAGTGAAACCTGCTTGGTTGCAGCGAAATAGCTTCGTACTGAGAGTAGCTGCCATTTTATGCTAATTGTGAATGAACATGTACGTTGTTAATAATATATTTTGGGGTTATTTGTATAATGTGTTTGAATACTTTGTTGACATGGTTGATAAATGTAGTTATGGGTTACTGAGCTAAAGCTACTTTGTGTTTGACAGTTATATTGAAACATTTGTATATGTTTTAGTGAATTACAGTTTATGCTGTTGTGACTTGAATAAGCTTTGTACCCTACAAAACTCTGGTTCCTGTAGATCTGTTGTTCTGTAAAATGTGGTATTTTTGTAAAAAGATTATACTAAAGTTTTCAGTGAGGAAACAACTGCATCACTCTCGTGATTATTTCTCCCCTTTTTCAGGGGCGTAACAGTTGCGGGCGGGTACGAGTGAAAAAACGTTTCTCTAGGACCATCAGGCAACATCCTGATGACTGATACACTGAATGTCCCTGAGAATATCCTAAAACGCCTGACCTCGTCCTCAATGACATCCCAGGAACATAGAGGGAACTAGACAAAAGTCTCCTAGAGAATGTTCACTTATGACATCACACAACGTCCCAATTACAAAAAAAAAATATGTCTTGGGAACATCCTAAAAACGTATTTAGGGTTGTCCCCGGAAGATGCCAGGAACTAGAAAAAATCCTCCATGGGACCTTCACAAAACGTTCATAGAATGTCCTATAGATTTCCTTGGGGGCGTCCCCAGAACAAATTGGGAACTAGACAAAAACCTCCATGGGACTATGACGCAACATCATTAGAACGTCCTTAAATCGTCCATGGGGACGTCCCCAGAAACAAACCGGGAACTAGACAAAACTTCCACAGGACCATGACACAACGTTCTGACGACTTTAGGCGACCATTTTGTGAGGTTACGTCAGGGTAGTGCCATAGTGCAGAAAGGGTAAACATCTTCATGATTTATATCAGCCTCCAGACAACTAAATTAATTAAGCGACACCCACAAACGTCCTGAGGTTAAATCTATGGTTGGAAAGGATAGCTGTGGTCTTCTGTAGAGTTCATTAGGCACCAAAATGGAAGAAAACAGACTGAAACAAGGAGGGACTACCTTGACTAACCAATAACACTCTTTTTCATTTTCAAACGTTTGCTTTTGCGTGCCCTATAATGAACACGGCCCAGGTTTTCTCATTGATGCCTTTGGCAGGCAAAATGATATTGCTGGTCAAATCGTGAGGTCTTGCAAATGTGATAAGTGTTAGTTGTCTGCCATGGGAGGCTATGTTTGAGATGCTAATGCTAGTTTAAACATTACTCATGCACCTAAAGGCAAGTGTGGCACAAACATTAGTGAAGCAGTTATTGGTCTACTTAATTAATTAAGGGATGTCATTACTTAGAAATTAATAATTAATTGATCAATTAACCAATAAATGTGTGACACCTCCAACAAAATAATTTATTATTAGTTTGCTGTAATTTGTAGTACATTTTGAAGCGTGAAAAGGCTTTCATAATAAATTCAGACATCAATAACCCCAACCCCCAACAATATCATAGGCAAATTTCAATAAATCAATATGACGAATTAACCTTTTGTTTGCTCACACCTGCTCATAGTGGACAAGTTCAGGTACTGCAACCATAACACATTCCTGTAAAAACTGTACAAAAAAGAAATTCAAAATGTAATCAATAAACAACTCAAATAAGTTAATAAATACATATATCCATTCATTTAAGATACATAAATAAGGTCAGAAAAACATAATAATAACGTTGCACCATTAAAAAAGGAAATGCACCATTATGTTATTAGGAAAATCAATTAATAATCAATTCAAAGGGGATCATTCAAAGTGGGACTGGTGTAAGTGGCATACAGAACTGTAACTGTAACAGATTAATACAAGGGCAGAGCTGTCAGAATCAATGGGGGCACCTGTTAAAAATAAGTCAAAGCTGATCGAATTGGATGAGTTGTCCAAGTTGTCCTTCTATTGTATGGCAATGGACGACTTGGTACAAAGCAGCCCACTGGGCACACCATGTCATTTCAACAGGGATAATTGAGTAATATTTGGGTAAAGCATTGATCAGTGAGATTACAACCTATATTCACCCACTCAAAAAGATAGCTAAAAGTGAGTTGAATTTCCAATGTGTTATCACTATTCTTTCAACCATCTAAAAGCACAACCAAACTCCAATGGAAAAACAATGTCTGATTTCTGGCTTAGTTGTCACCCAAATGTTTATCTCTGCACGTTCAACCATTTAAAAGCACAGCAATATTCAAATGGGAATACAATGTCAGATATTTAGTTTATTTATACAGCAGATTATTGTGTTATCACTGTGCATCATCTAATAGCAGAACCAAATGACATGCATTGCAGTTGAGATTAAATTAAAAGTAGGCCTACATGGTGCAAGTAATCAATGCCGTTCAAGATTCTATATTATCTTGAACATACACACTTTATATGATTACATAAGAAGACATGTATAGTTACAGGAACCTCAAAATGTGACCATGGATGTGTTACTAATTTTAAGATTTGTAGGATAGCCTTAACTTTAGGCTATACTGTATTAC
Source organism: Coregonus clupeaformis (assembly GCF_020615455.1). NCBI lineage: Eukaryota > Metazoa > Chordata > Actinopteri > Salmoniformes > Salmonidae > Coregonus > Coregonus clupeaformis. Next base: position 33,072,616 of record NC_059192.1, on the reverse strand, counting down.
AAAAGTAATGTTAAATTGTGTTTGGTTGACAACGCAACCAAATATCAACATTTAAAGGTGATGTGTCTTCTGCCTGGATAGTTCTATATGTGCCACTGACTTAGTCTGGCTTTAATTCCAGTTTGTCTACAAATTAATACTTGATATGTTGGATTCACGTCTCCATCTCAACCAAAATCTAAGTTAAAGAATAGGACTAGGGCTGTTACGGTGACCGTATTACCGCCACACCGGCGGTTATGAGTCATGACGACAGTCAAATACCACGTGACCGTTAGTCACGGTAATTAGGCTTCTCCAAGCTCTGATGCTGCTGATGGTCATTAGTAGCCTACCAAACTTACTAACTACCTGGTACTCAGCACTCTATTGTCCCTCTAATCATTCTGACATCAATGCAAATGTAATCGAAAATCTAATCAAAAACTTAATGAGAGCCCATGAGCTCATGTTGCGCAACATTTATATAGGCTATGCAATAGCGTGAGAAAACAGAGTGATGGCGTCAATTAAAAAGAGGAGGATCCCATCAGCTTTCTATAGGCTAGGCCTACTATATTTATTTATCAACTTTCCTAATATTAAGCACATTGCTTCTCTTTACAACAGGAGTATAGACTACATGGCTGGCATGAAAACGAACCATGGGAAATGTGTCCTCCATTCGCTATTTAAGTGCCTAGATGCCATGTTCTTGTTTTTTTGCTGCCCCTGTTTCGAGACATGTGCATGATAATGATCCATTCTAAATGAAAAACAAATTTCACACATATATTATTTAGTATATGTAAAGACAGGATTAAATCAAGAATAGTCTGATGGGTGACAATATTAGCCTATCATTTGTGAGTGATATATTATCACTTGTGAATGATGCCCAGATTAAGGCAAGAAAGAGCGCCTGCCTTTTTTTGCAACTTCTTCAAATCATAGTCGCATACTTCATGTAGTCTAGTCCGTAGGCCTATATGTTTTGAAAAGGTTTGTAACCCAACTAAAGTGGCCAAATAACTTCTTAAAATGAAACACATTAATCCACTTTACAACGAGTGTAGAGCCTAACTGGCATACATACGATGAGTTTCAAGTTTGGGGAAGATAATTTTCACCATCAAAATGCACCTTTATAATAAAAGCATTATATGCATTATCGCACTTTGCGGTCAATTTTGAGAATGGCGTTTTCCTTCTAATGGAACATTCACACTTATAGCCTACTGCCGTGTGCGCATTGCTGCACTTATAATGTGAAGAAATAGCCTAATAGTTTATCAACATTTTAAGCTAAATATTCTGATCTGTTGCATCAGCCTCATCATGTGACGGAGAGCCATGTGAGTGAGAGGTGCTTCGAGCACGCGGCCGGGAGAAGGGAATTATAATTATTATATTCAGCCCTAGGGCACAACTGCCACTGGCCGTAAAAGGCATGGATTCTTTTAGGGGGCATTACGGCTACACAAAGGGGATGCTGCCGGGAAATTCAAGGCATTATCAAGTGCTTGTCAAATTATGAATGAGAGACTGATGAAGTGTGTAGAGCCTGCGTAAAAAATAAAGCAGAGCTCATGCATTTCATGCAACTTTTTTCAAATCATCATTAGAGTCACATCATGCAGCCTTAGAATGTATTAAAAATCTAAACATATAGCCCAACGTTTGTATCACAACTAAAGTTACATAAATAACTCTAAAGTAAGCATGTAGGAGTACCTGTTTCTACTACTCAACACAGAATAGCCCGCATGTGCACACTCCCTCAAATCATTTGGAGAAAATATTCTTTCTATTTTATTCAGCTATGTTCAATTGTATTATTCATACTATAAAATACTATAAAATAATGCCACGAATTCTAAGCAAATCGTGTCTGCTAAATGAACTAGCATTGCCCACAGCCATATGGCATAGCCAGATTAGGGCCTAACATAAGGGCAACTCAGAGTTTGCTATTCTGTTCTTCTGAAATGTCTTACTTCATATCATGTTTCTTTAGACCTGTCTAAAATAAATAATGGATTTATTGTGATGGTGTGGCTATATTACATGGATTTATTAGACTTTTTTAAAATGTAGATGTTCCAAAGGTCTGCATCAGTGGCTTGTAGGCTATGTGTGGAAGCCAGGTGATGCTAAATGTGTTTATGTTAATTAACGGTCAATTACCATGAGACCGGCAGTTAATTGCTTGACAATCACTAGCTGACAGAATTTCATGACCACCACAGCCCTAAATAGGACTAAACCAAATCAAACTTGATTTAAAGTGCATTTAAAGTTTGATTTAATTTAGTCCTATTCTTTAAAAGTTACATCTCCTTCAAATGTTGATTTTTGGTTGCTTTGACAACCAAACACTATTCAATATCACTAAATAGCATTACATTTTAAATCAACCAGAGCATGAAAACCTAGGCCTATTGCAATATCTATTTTTAGTTGAATTCTGGAGTGAATTGAAACATTAGCTGTTGATGACGTTGCAAATGCTATATAGGCCTAAATAAATACCATAATTGATGATACATGAGTGATAAAGTATGGTCACATTTCATTTGTTCTGTTAAACCTAGCCTTTGGAATGATTTTGATAGCAACAGTGAATCTATTTAGTTTGTAAGTGGAGATCTCTCAACAATCATTCTCACTCACGATTGCACATTGGTAATAGTCAGTGACAAGTATCATAGCTAGGCAGAGCTGCGCGTAGTTAAAACTCTGGATGGGAGACCAAAGGGTAGCTGTAGATAGATCAATTCTCCAGTAGGACGTGCTGCCCAGCCTATAGTATTTTTTTCTGATAGTGGATATAACGTTGAAGATCTGACGTTGTTTTAAAGGTACAAATTCAACATATTTTATACAAGGTTTGTCTATGTTGAAATTTGGTTAGGATGATGACATAATCCTGTGGTTGAAATTTCCCCCTCAAAACAAAATGTATTTCGCGTAGATTCCACGTCACAATATCGTTGACAAATTACATTGAATCAATGTTGACTCAACCAGTTAAAAGTCATCACAGTAGTCAAATTTCCTGTTGAAAACTTCGTTATCCATTAAGCATTGCTTCCTATATCTATTTAGAGTTTTTTGGGGAGTCTGTTTGTTTCCGCCGATTAATAGTCATTTAACGGTCAATTGTCCACGGTCAATGTCAACGGTCAGTGTTCATTCGGCGCAGTTTGGCAGGCAGGTTATCCTCCTGCCGCCCCCCACCCTCAGGCAAAGGGATCTGGACAATGGTTGGGTTTGGGGCCAGCATGGGGCTCAGGGCAGGGGGAAGTCTCCGCTCTGAATGAGTCAGGTCCTCCTTGTAAGAGCTCATACGCTGTAACTTGCTGGGCAGCCTCCCCATCGCTTGTTCCTGGGTAGCCTCTCCATGGTCGGCAAAGTCCACTGACAGCATCCTCTCCCTGCGGCCCCGGCCCTGGCCCCCATTCCCCAGGGGAGGGGTGGGGACGCCTGGTGGAGGGTTGGGGAAGTCAGGAGTTCTTCTCCTCGTGCTCCTTGATGCTGTAAGGAGGAGTGTTGACCTCGAAGGTGTTGTGGAACTGGGAGTAGTCGACCCGGAAGAAGCCCTCCTCCAGGGACATGACGGGCAGGAAGCGGTGGCCCCACAACACCTCGTCCTCCGTGTAGGAGGTCCGCGCCTGACACGTCATACCTGGGATGAGGGAGGGAGGGAGGAAGAAAGAGTAGATGGGGAATACAGAGAACAGATTGGAAGATAAGGAGAAAAACAGAGTTAAAGCGAGTGAGAGGTGCGTAGAAGACAAGATGGAAAAAGAAGGACACAGAGACAAGGGGAGGGAAAGACGAAGAGAGAAATAGAGTGAGAGGGAGAAGTGTCGGAGAATGACAGAGATAAAAAAGAAAGCGAAAACCTATAATTTCATCTAATATTGAACCTTTTCACATGTGAGTTCCAAATATCTCTAACGGTCGCCCCAGCGTGAGTTGTTTTATGCACGTGATGTCAGAATGCATACACTATTCCAAAATGTGGTTGTTATGCAACAGGACAGTTAACACACGCTGCCTGCTAATTATCTATTATCTGTTTCAACTTGTCAATTTCAAATTATTTTCGAACAAGTTGTATTTTCTAACAACAGTTTGAATTGAGGTGTGTTCCGCCTCCTCATTAATTCACATAGAAGTAGCCCATTGCAGTGTTGCGGACAATTTATGTTTGAGGCTTTACTGAGTCGGACAAACTTCCCTCTTCGAGGAGAGCCCTTCCCCCATTTTTTTCCGAACATCAAGTATGCAGACATTTGCACAGTCTTGCACGAACTGGTTTCATTTTCTAGCTGGCGCTCACATTGCCTCCATGTTTTCCTTACAAATAATAACTTTGGACATGTGTGCGTTCCTATCAAAGTAAGTGCCCTTATTTTCTGTATATCGTGTTGTCGTTTCTACTGTAGCATGAAGTCTGTATGTATGGAGCATAATGTATTTACAGTTTCATTCACATGTTTTCAAGTACTGGTGACAAATCATGCATTCCGATTATTGCATAGATTGTAATGGACACCTATGATGTGTGTAAAATACTTTTTTGAAGGTTGTACTGATTATAATGAGCTAATGCTAAGCTATTTAACAGCTACAGTGGGGAAAAAAAGTATTTAGTCAGCCACCAATTGTGCAAGTTCTCCCACTTAAAAAGATGAGAGAGGCCTGTAATTTTCATCATAGGTACACATCAACTATGACAGACAAAATGAGGAAAAAACATCCAGAAAATCACATTGTAGGATTTTTAATGAATTTATTTGCAAATTATGGTGGAAAATAAGTATTTGGTCACCTACAAACAAGCAAGATTTCTGGCTCTCACAGTCCTGTAACTTCTTCTTTAAGAGGCTCCTCTGTCCTCCACTCATTACCTGTATTAATGGCACCTGTTTGAACTTGTTATCAGTATAAAAGACACCTGTCCACAACCTCAAACAGTCACACTCCAAACTCCACTATGGCCAAGACCAAAGAGCTGTGAAAGGACACCAGAAACAAAATTGTAGACCTGCACCAGGCTGGGAAGACTGAATCTGCAATAGGTAAGCAGCTTGGTTTGAAGAAATCAACTGTGGGAGCAATTATTAGGAAATGGAAGACATACAAGACCACTGATAATCTCCCCTCGATCTGGGGCTCCACGCAAGATCTCACCCCGTGGGGTCAAAATGATCACAAGAACGGTGAGCAAAAATCCCAGAACCACACGGGGGACCTAGTGAATGACCTGCAGAGAGCTGGGACCAAAGTAACAAAGCCTACCATCAGTAACACACTACGCCGGCAGGGACTCAAATCCTGCAGTGCGAGACGTGTCCCCCCTGCTTAAACCAGTACATGTCTAGGCCCGTCTGAAGTTTGCTAGAGTGCATTTGGATGATCCAGAAGAGGATTGGGATAATGTCATATGGTCAGATGAAACCAAAATAGAACTTTTTGGTAAAAACTCAACTCGTCATGTTTGGAGGACAAAGAATGCTGAGTTGCATCCAAAGAACACCATACCTACTGTGAAGCATGGGGTGGAAACATCATGCTTTGGGGCTGTTTTTCTGCAAAGGGACCAGACGACTGATCCGTGTAAAGGAAAGAATGAATGGGGCCATGTATCGTGAGATTTTGAGTGAAAACCTCCTTCCATCAGCAAGGGCATTGAAGATGAAACGTGGCTGGGTCTTTCAGCATGGCAATGATCCCAAACACACCGCCCGGGAAACTTGAAGGAGTGGCTTCGTAAGAAGCATTTCAAGGTCCTGGAGTGGCCTGGCCAGTCTCCAGATCTCAACACCATAGAAAATCTTTGGAGGGAGTTGAAAGTCCCAAAACATCATTGCTCTAGAGGAGATCTGCATGGAGGAATGGGCCAAAATACCAGCAACAGTGTGTGAAAACCTTGTGAAGACTTACAGAAAACGTTTGACCTGTGTCATTGCCAACAAAGGGTATATAACAAAGTATTGAGAAACTTTTGTTATTGACCAAATACTTATTTTCCACCATAATTTGCAAATAAATTCATTAAAAATCCTACAATGTGATTTTCTGTATTTTTTTTTCTCATTTTGTCTGTCATAGTTGATGTGTACTTATGATGAAAATTACATCATTTTTTTAAGTGGGAGAACTTGCACAATTGGTGGCTGACTAAATACTTGTTTTCCCCACTGTATGTGTGGTGTCATGTTTGTTGACATTATACAATGCATTCTCTGTGTCACGTAAACGTCTGTCAGACCAAAGATGTTATAATGAGGTGAAGGAACGGTTCACTCATCTTTCGGGTAAACTTCCAGAAGTGAATGAAGGGAAGTGAATGATCGTAGACGACACACCCCCTTCAGCATGCATACTGCAAACAGACCAAACTCATCTTGTCTCCTCTTATTATCTTTGGTTGACGCGAAAAACAAACTTGGCGACTCGCACTAACAACCCATTGTTGGTTTACATTCGATTTCTAGAAAGTGTTTTACTCAATTATTTCGATCAATGTTGAGCACACCCATGATATGATGAATTATAAATGGTAATTGCTATTAGCTAATTCATATTGTGGTTTCTGTCAGCCGAGAGTTATCTAAATATGACCGCTTGTGTTACGTCAATCTTTCCTCAGTTAGCGCTAGGACTAATGTAGCCTATATTTTCCGGTTTGGATGATTGTGTTATGCTGTTGCTACTTCTGTGAATGTCTGAACATTGCATCCAAAAATAAACTGGTCACATGCAGGACATAACTTTGTAAGGACTGTGTTTGTGCAAAATGTTTCTGTGAAAAAACAGTGTGGCTAGCTCAAATGCTGACTGTTGCGTCAATCGAAACTGGACGTTCTAAATTAGCGTTCTAATCACACCGGTTTGAGCGTACGCTGCAGGGAACCCCTTCAGAATGATCACACCCGTTTGTTGATACGTGTGAAAAGGTTAAAGATAAATGTAATATTCTCTTAATATTTTATTTGATTATACTGGGAATGGTAGTCCTCATATTTTGCCTCAAAGGAATGGGAGAAATATGTATTTTTATTGTTTTTTTATTGTTTTGAAAACAAAATACAAACAAGACTACAAAATATACATTATCAACAAGCTTAACAAGCTTATATTTTGGGTTCAGATGGGGTAAGGCAGTTGAACTAAACCCATGAGCCATTTACTGTATATTCTTCCATCAATGGCTATATATCATGAATTTAAAAGTCCAGAAATGGATGTACCCCAGAATGCCCATTTAAAGAACAGATTGAATTAAAGAAAGAGTCTGCTTTTACCAGTGGTTTCCACAATGCCCTCCAGGATGACCACGATCTCAAACTCCTCGTTCATGAGCGAGCGCTGGGACAGGTCGAAGAAGGGGCTCTTGGAATTGATCTCGTGGCAGATAGTCAGAGGGGACACCAGGAAGAGCTGGTCTGCCCCCGTCCCGAATCCTACGTCTAGCTCACACTGGTCCAGAGGTAGAAACTCCCCCTCTGGAGTCTGACGAGACTGGAAAACAAAAGAGTGTGGCACATGTTATGCCTGTAAGAGGAGGGATGTTGTGTAAGAAACTGCATTATGGTAGAAACTCAGTACTACTGTATAGGGATTCATATTTTCCAGAGAATCTACCAAGTTTCAATACCGGAAATAATTCATATTTATCCCGAGAGTCTCGCTGAATACAGGAAAAATTGGAATAGCCCATTTAAAAGCATTTAAAACCAAGATATGTTCACTATGCCAAGGTTCTCCCCAAATAAGAGGGGCAGTGCGCCACCTAGTCGGCTTGCCTGCGAAACTACAATAGGTAAAGATTGCAGAGCAAATTAAACTGAGATTTAGTAATGATAGAGTAACTATCTTTGATCACCAATGACATTGGTTTGAATTGCCAAACAGGCCATTCATAAATTCTGAGCATGATCATGTTCCTCAATGAATTCAGCGCATTTCAGCAGTAGGCTATCCCGACACAGAGCACACTCAGGACGCACAGAGCGCACCCCGAGTATAGCATTGTCGAATCATACAAACATTGTAACGGTAGTCAAATGACAAAAGTTGTTAAGCTTGCTAGATAACCTCCTTCAACAATGACAGAAATCTCCTATATTTGGCAAAATCGAGTTAATGATTACACAGATAGCAGATCAGCTCATGAATAACGGGGAGACGAAGAGTGCAAATAATTTAAATATTAACGTGTACCAACTCTGTTTAAAAATATCTATATCTACTCTCATACCGTTTGTTGATCAGCACATTCTCTACCGAAGCTCAGCAAGTACGAGACAGCGCAGAGAAGCGAGGAAATGTTATAAGCGGTATTTTGACATGCATAGGCGAGACAGGCTTTCATAATGCAACCTATATATTACAGAATAAAGTTAGGAATTTTCATGCAAGACATGTGTCAGGATTTTGGGTTTCTGTGGAATTGGGACTGCATAGGAAAATAGCCTGGGCTCTAGGACAGGAGAAGATACTATAGCATTTTCCCTCATGCCTCTGAATTGTTAACAGACTTCATGTCTGTGACAGTGACGCATAGTGAATTGTGCATAGACCTATCAAATTTGTATTAATGACAGCCCCGGGATTCCGGTTACCCATGTTAATCCCTACTACTGTATATGCCTTACAGATCCTTTCAGATCTATGAAGAGCTATCGTATAAAGAAGGGTCTAGAAGAGGGGGTAGGGGGAAGTGATTAATTTTGGACTGGGTGCAAGACTGAATCAGATAAAGACTGATCCCCTACTCCATTTCCTCTCCCGTGTAGCAATTACTAAGGACTTAAAACCAGCTCTGTATGCTGCATGAAGGAAGATAACTATTTTGGAAACCGAATGCGTCTTCATCCTTACATTTTGCAAAACGTTTTAATCACTGTGGAAATAAAGACAATTAATTTCCTAAAATAACTTTACCCGACCCATTGTGCAACTGACACGTTTACTTTAGGCCTATAGCATTGGGTTCCTATAGTTCTCCCAAACTCTCCAGTAGCGTGCTCTAGCACAGAGAGCCTGGCCTCTTTGACAAGACTGCCAGGAGGACCACAGATGGCGAAACAGACTGCGATTCTTATTCACAGCGGCGTTGGGGACAGAAGGGTGCAACATTTCACAGGAAGGAGTCTGTACCCACAGCTCCCTCAACGCCTTGGCTTGGAAAAGCTGTTTTTTCCCAGTATCTTCACATTTTAGTGCCAGGCGCCTATGGTGCATCATTAAAATGTCTTATAGCCATTGATGGAGGCAGTGTGTAAGTTACATGTTTACGGTCAATGTTCCTGTTATGGTCCTGGTGTGAGCTCTTAACCTGAACGACATGTGATGGTCATAACCACTTTAAACACATAAACCCTTTATAAGGCATATGCTTCACAAATAAGTTATAGGCAAATGTCATGTCAATAACTGGCCTGCTACACCAGACGTGTAATGTTTGCAGAGCGTGATATGCTCCTACTCATTTCAATGACGTGCCGGCTTTGTGAGGTAAAAAGTTACGCTTCCAGTGTAGCAAGTAAAAAAACTGTTTTCTAGATGCCCTAGTGTAGCTCCTAAATTAGACTATAAAGGGTGGCAAAAGGATTATACAGCATTTGGTCAAGCACCACATTTTATATCACCCTTTATGTAGTATGATCTTGCTTATTAATGCTTTATGAACACTCAATAAAGCCTTGATAAGTTGTTTTATTCAGATTAAAGTGGGATCCAATGGTCTAGTATACCAGAGAGACGTATGTTGAGAAGAAGGGAGCGGAGCAGAAGAGCAAGATGTCAAAGAGAAGGAGTGGTGTGTGAGAGTGAGGGGAGAGCAATAGACAACAATGAGAGACAGAACATTAGAGAGAGAAGAGGGGAAGGAAAGAAAAAGGGAAGACAAAGTCATGAGGGAGAGAACGTGAGTCAGAGATAAGAAAGAGGAGACAGAAATAAATCAGGAGTGATGTGGGATTGAGAGTAGGGCTGTTACGGTGACCGTATTACCGCTACACTGGGGGGTCACGAGTCAGGATGGCAGTCAAATTCCACGTGGCCGTTAGTCACGGTAATTAGGCTTCTCCAAGCTCTGATGCTGCTGATGGTCATTAGTAGCCTACCAAACTTGCTAACTGCCTGGTACTCAGCTCTCTATTGTCCCTCTAATCACTCTAACATCAATGCAAATAGTTTCGAAAATCTAATCAAACACTTAATGAGAGCGCACGAGCTCATTTTTGCTCAACAATTCTCTCTTTACAACAGGAGTATAGCCTACCTGGCTGGCATGAAAATGAACCACAGGAAAAGCGCCCTCCATTCGCTATTGAAGTGCATAGATGACGTATTTTTTCCCCTGCCCCTATTCCGACAGGTGCATGATAATGGTCCATTTTAAATCAAAACTAATTTCACACATTACCAGTCAAAAGTTTGGACACTGTCACGGATGCCGCCGAGGCCGCTCCTCCCTCCTTGCTCGGGCAGGCTTCGGCGTTCGTCGTCCCCGGGAGTACTAGCTACTACCGCTCGATGTTTTCGATGTTTGTTTTGTAATGTCTAGTTGGTACACCTGTTTCGTATTCTGTATTGATTATGTTACATATAAGTTCCCTTGTTTTATGTTTGCCTTTGTGTGTTATTGTCCGCGTGTCCTGTATGTATGGTTGGCATTGATCATCCTGTTTATTACGCACTCCGCGTATTATCCTCCTCTTGTGTTTTGGAGGCTTTTGTTTTGTGCGTATTTTTGGAAAGTAAAGCAGTCGTTACTGATCTTCTGTGTCCTGCGCCTGACTTCACCGCTGCATACACTTCAGCATTTTGACAGAATAACACACCACCCATGGAGTCAGCAGGAGCAGCGGCGGTGACCGAGTCACTGGAGGATCGGGTCAGCAGCCAGGACGCCATGATCCATAGACTCGGCTCCGCCATGCAAGACGTGATGGACACCCTGCGCCGATGGGAAAGAGGAGGCTTGCATTACCACCACCATCGGCCAGCCCCATCGTACCATCTCCGGAGTCCAGTGGGATTCGGCTCTCGCTCCTGAGGGCATTTGATGGCACCGCAGCCGGGTGTCAGGGGTTCCTACTTCAAGTGGAACTCTACCTGGCAACCATACACCCGGCGCCCTCGGGATACGAGAGCGTTTCCGCCCTCATCTCCTGTCTATCCGGCAAGGCGCTGGAGTGGGCCAATGCCGAATGGAGGGGAATAGACGCCGCCACCATCAGCTACGCGGAGTTCTCCCGCCGCTTCAGGGCTGTTTTCGATCATCCCCCAGAGGGTAAAGCGGCGGGGGAGCGTCTGTTCCACCTCCGACAGGGGAAGAGGAGCGCACAAGAGTTCGCCCTGGACTTCCGGACTCTAGCGGCGGATGCGGGGGTGGAATGAGAGGGCCCTCATCGACCACTATCGGTGCAGCCTGCGAGAGGAACGTTCGATGCGAGTTGGCCTGCAGGGACACCAATCTAAACTTCGATCAGTTGGTGGACATGTCGATCCGTCTGGATACCCTGCTGGCTACCCGCGGGCGTCCGGAGTTGGGGCCGTCCATTCCATCCCCAGCACCTCCGAGCCGAGCCCTATGGAGCTCGGGTGTGCTGGCTATAGAGAGGAGGAGAGAGATCCGGAGGGAGGCCGTCCTCTGTACCAACTGTGGCCGTAGAGGACACACTGCGGTTCGGTGCTGGGGAGGGACTCCAGTGGATCGAGGCAACAGGTCACGCACTGGGAGTCATTCCAGGTGAGTAGGCGCCCAACTCACCCAGAGCTCTCTGTTGTTCACCTGTGTATACCAGTAGTATTTCCCCAGGTTGCATCTCATTCCCAGCATAAGGCGCTAGTCGATTCAGGCGCAGCTGGGAATTTTATTGATCGTAATTTTTTGTGTTAAGTTAGGGATTCCCCTCCTACCAGTAGATGTGCCCTTTCCTATTCATGCCTAGATAGCCGTCCGTTTGGGATCTGGGTTGATTAGGAGGTCACAGCGCCACTAAAGATGAAGACGCAGGGGGGTCATGAGGAGATCATTCAGTTGTATCTGATCGACTCTCCTGCGTATCCCGTGGTGCTGGGACTTCCTTGGTTAATCTCCCATGAGCCCACCATTTTGTGGCAACAGAGGGCTCTCAAGGAGTGGTCTGACCAGTGTGTCGGGCGGTGTCTAGGTGTTTCCGTAGGGGCGACCACGGTGGAAAGTCCGAACCAAGTGCCCGCACTGCACATTCCTCCTGAGTATGATGATTTGGCACTCGTGTTCAGCAAGATGAGGGCGACGCGATTGCCACCTCATAGACAGGGGGATTGTGCGATAGACCTCCAGGCAGGTGCTGCACTTCCGCGTAGTCATGTGTATCCTCTGTCTCAAGAGGAGACGGCGGCTATGGAGACATACATAGCCGAGTCTCTGAGACAGGGATACATATGGCCCTCCACTTCTCCTGCGTCCTCGAGTTTCTTTTTTGTGAAGAAGAAGGATGGAGGGTTGCGCCCGTGTATTGATTACCGTAGTCTCAATCAGATCACTGTTAAATACAGTTATCCTCTCCCTCTGATTGCGAGTATGACGGAATCATTACACAGAGCGTTTCTTCACAAAACTGGATCTCAGGAGCGCCTACAACTTGGTGCACATTAGGGAGGGAGAGATGAATGGAAGACAGCATTTAGTACCACCTCGGGTCACTATGAGTATCTCGTCATGCCATACGGGTTAATGAATGCTCCTTCAGTCTTCCAATCCTTTGTGGGCCGAGATCTTCCGGGATTTGCATGGGCAGGGTTTAGTGGTGTATATTGACGACATTCTAGTGTACTCTTCTACACGAGCCGAGCATGTAGCCCTGGTGCGTCGAGTGTTGGGTAGGCTGTTGGAGCATGACTTGTATGTCAAGGCAGAGAAATGTCTGTTTTTCCAGGAGTCCATCTCCTTCCTGGGCCATCGGTTGTCCGCGTCAGGGGTGGAGATGGAGATTGACCGCGTTTCAGCCGTGCGTAATTGGCAGACTCCAACCACGGTTAAGGAGGTGCAGCGGTTTTGGGTTTTGCCAATTACTACCGGAGGTTTATCCGGGGGTTTTGGACAGGTAGCAGCTCCCATCACCTCCCTGCTGAAGGGGGGCCCGGTGCGTTTGCAGTGGTCGGCTGAGGCGGACAGGGCGTTTGGACAACTGAAGGACCTGTTCACCTCGGCTCCGGTGCTGGCGCATCCGGACCCCGCTTTAGCGTTCCAGGTGGAGGTGGACGCGTCAGAGGCCGGTATTGGGGCTGTACTGTCTCAACGCTCAGGCACGCCTCTAAACTCTGGCCCTGCGCTTTTTACTCTAAGAAGCTCAGCCCGGCGGAACGTAATTATGACGTGGGGACAGGGAGCTGCTAGCCGTGGTTCAAGCCCTAAAGGTGTGGAGGCATTGGCTTGAGGGGGCTCAACACCCTTTTCTCATTCTGACTGACCATCGTAACCTGGAGTACATCCAGGCAGCTAGGAGACTGAACCCTCGTCAGGCTAGGTGGGCCATGTTTCTGGCCCGGTTTGTTTTTAAGCTCACTTACATCCCAGGGTCCCAGAACGTTAAGGCAGACGCCCTGTCCCGGCGATATGACACAGAGGAGAGGTCCATTGAGCCCATTCCCATACTGCCAGAGTCTTGTCTGGTGGCACCGGTGGTGTGGGAGGTCGATGCGGAAATCGAGTGGGCGTTACGTACTGACCCTACTCCTCCAGAGTGTCCAGTGGGCGGACGTCGTTCCGCTTCGAGATTCGTGATCGTCTCATTTATTGGGCTCATCGTCACCCTCCCTCTGGACATCCTGGTATTGGCCGGACAGTGCACTGCCTTAGTGAAAAGTACTGGTGGCCAACATTGGCTAAGGACGTGAGGGTTTATGTCTCCTCCTGCTCGGTGTGCGCTCAGTGTAAGGCGCCTAGACACCTGCCCAGGGGGAAGTTACAACCCCTACCCGTTCCACAACGGCCGTGGTCTCACCTATCGGTAGACTTTGTCACGGACCTTCCCCCCTCCCAGGGGAATACCACTATTCTGGTCGTTGTGGATCGGTTCTCTAAGGCCTGTCATCTCATCCCAATGTCGGGTCTCCCTACTGCCCTACAGACTGCTGAGGCTTTGTTTACCCATGTCTTCCGGCACTACGGGGTACCCGAGGATATAGTGTCTGATCGGGGTCCCCAATTCACCTCTAGAGTCTGGAGGGCGTTCATGGAATGCTTGGGGGTCTCGGTTAGCCTTACCTCGGGTTTCCACCCTGAGAGTAATGGGCAGGTGGAGAGAGTGAACCAGGATGTGGGTAGGTTTCTGAGATCTTATTGCCAGGACCGGCAGGAGGAGTGGTCGGGGTATATCCCCTGGGCAGAGATTGCCCAGAACTCCCTTCGCCATTCCTCTACGAATCTGACCCCTTTCCAGTGTGTGTTGGGGTATCAGCCGGTTCTGGCACCATGGCATCAGAGCCAGATCGAGGCTCCTGCGGTGGATGAGTGGTTTCGGCGCTCGGAGGAGACATGGAACGCTGCGCATGTACATCTGCAGCGGAGCTATCCGTAGGCAGAAGGCGCGCCGATCTCCACCGCAGTGAGGGTCAAGTGTACGCACCTGGAGATCGAGTCTGGCTCTCGACTCGAAACCTGCTCCTTCGCCTGCCCTGCCGGAAGCTGGGTCGGCGGTTTGTGGGGCCATTTAAAAGTCCTGAGGAGATTGAACGAGGTATGTTACAGGTTACAACTGCCTAATGATTATCACATTAACCCCTCGTTCCATGTGTCTCTCCTCAGGCCGGTGGTAGCTGGTCCACTCCAGGACAATGAGATACGGGAGACTCCTCCGCCCCCACTGGACATCGAGGGGGCTCCAGCGTACTCAGTCCGGTCCATCGTGGATTCGAGACGTCGGGTGGGGGGTCTGCAGTATCTCGTGGAGTGGGAGGGGTACGGTCCAGAGGAACGGTGCTGGGTGCCTAGGGGGGACATTTTAGATCCCTCCCTCCTGACGGAGTTCCACCGGAGTCATCCCACGCGCCCTGCTCCGCGTCCTCCTGGCCCTCCCCGAGGCCGGCTGGAGCCGCGCGTCAAGGGGGGGGTACTGTCACGGATGCCGCCGAGGCTGCTCCTCCTCCTTGCTCGAGCAGGCTTCGTCCCCGGAGTACTAGCTACTACCGCTCGATGTTTTCGATGTTTGTTTTGTAATGTCTAGTTGGTACACCTGTTTCGTATTCTGTATTGATTATGTTACATATAAGTTCCCTTGTTTTATGTTTGCCTTTGTGTGTTATTGTCCGCGTGTCCTGTATGTATGTGTCACGCCCCTGGCTCTGGGGACTATGTTATGTTGAGCCAGGGTGTGTAAGTCTATGTTTTGTATATCTATGTTGGCCTGAGTGACTCCCAATCAGAGGCAACGAGTGTCAGCTGGTTGTCTCTGATTGGGAGCCATATTTAACTATCGGTCTTTTCACTTTGTGTTGTGGTTTCTTGTTCCTTTTTGGTTTGTGTATCGAAGGACTTCACGTTTCGTTCATTGTTTTGATCGTGGTGATCTAGTTAATAAATATAAATATGTTCACCCTAGCAAGCTGCGCCTTGGTCCACTCTGTTAGACGATCGTGACAGAAGAAACCACCAAGACAGGACCAAGCAGCATGAAGAGGAGAGAGGAAGGACCTGGGATCAGGGGAGTAGGAGTTTCGGCTGGGCCACGCTAAGTGAAGAGGAGAGAGGCTGGTCTATGAAGCAATGGATCGAGAGTCTGGCGAGAGCTAGGGAGGCCTGGTCCACGGGAGGAGAGAACCCCCAGAAAATTTTTAGGGGGCTCACGGCGTGGGCTGACGGGGGCAGCAGGTGGCCGCGATGGAGCGGTCAGCGGGTGTGAAGAGGAGGCCGCCAGGTTAAGGGGGCCACTGGTCACAGAGGAGAGGGAAAGTGTGGAGGCACGGCGAGAGGTACTGGGGTGTATTACCAGTCCGGTCCGGCCCGTTCCTGATCCCTGCATAGGGCCAGTGGCGTGTGTCCCCAGTACACGGTTCGGCCTGTTCCTGCCTCGCACCGAGCCTGTGGTGCGCGTCGTCAGCCCTGTCCGGCCCGTTCCTGCTCTCCGTACCAAGTCGGTGGTGCGCGTCGCCAGCCCGGTCCGGCCCATTCCTGCTCTCTGCACCAAGTCTGTGGTGCGCGTCGCCAGCCCAGTCCGGCCCATCCAAGCTTCCGCACCAAGCCAGTGGTGTGCGTCGTCAGTCCGACGCGGCCCGTTCCTGCTCTCTCGCACCAAGTCTGTGGTGCGCGTCGCCAGCCCAGTCCGGCCCATCCAAGCTTCCCGCACCAAGCCAGTGGTGTGCGTCGTCAGTCCGGGCACGGCCCGTGCCTGCTCTCCGCACCAAGTCTATGGTGCGTTTCATCAGCCATGTCCGGCCCGTTCCTGCTCTCCGCACCAAGTCTGTGGTGCGGCGTCGCCAGCCCAGTCCGGCCCATCCAAGCTCCCCGCACCAGGTCAGTGGTGCGCGTCGTCAGCCCGGTCCGGCTCATTCCTGCTCCCCGCACCAGTCAGGGGTGCGCTCCGTCAGCCCGGTCCGGCCCGTTCCTCCTCCACGCATCAAGCCAGGGGTGTGCGTCGTCAGTCCAGCACAACCCGTGCCTGGGTCATGTCCGGGCCGGATCCGCCGCAGGCGGAGTGCCCACCCGGTCCCTCCCCTGTTGTGGTTGTTTGGCGCGGCCGAGTCCGCGCCTTTGGGGGGTACTGTCACGCCCCTGGCTCTGGGGACTATGTTATGTTGAGCCAGGGTGTGTAAGTCTATGTTTTGTATATCTATGTTGGCCTGAGTGACTCCCAATCAGAGGCAACGAGTGTCAGCTGGTTGTCTCTGATTGGGAGCCTATTTAACTATCGGTCTTTTCACTTTGTGTTGTGGTTTCTTGTTCCTTTTGGTTTGTGTATCGAAGGACTTCACATTTCGTTCATTGTTTTGATCGTGTGATCTAGTTAATAAATATAAATATGTTCACCCATAGCAACGCTGCGCCTTGGTCCACTCTGTTAGACGATCGTGACAGTATGGTTGGCATTGATCATCCTGTTTATTAGCACTCCGCGTATTATCCTCCTCTTGTGTTTTGGAGGCTTTTGTTTTGTGCGTATTTTTGGAAAGTAAAGCAGTCGTTACTGATCTTCTGTGTCCTGCGCCTGACTTCACCGCTGCATACACTTCAGCATTTTGACAGACACACCTACTCATTCAAGGGTTTTTCTTAATTTTTACTATTTTCTACAATGTATAATAATAGTGAAGACATCAAAACTATGAAATAACAGATATGGAATCATGTACTTACCAAAAAAGAGTTAAACAAATCAAAATATATTATATATTTGAGATTCTTCAAATAGACACCCTTTGCCTTCATGACAGCTTTGCACACTTGGCATTCTCTCAACCAGCTTCACCTGGAATGCTTTTCCAAAACTCTTGAAGGAGTTCCCACATATGCTGAGCACTTGTTGGCTGCTTTTCCTTCACTCTGCTGTCCGACTCATCCCAAACCATCTCAATTGGGTTGAGGTCGGGGGATTGTGGAGGCCAGGTCATCTGATGCAGCATTCCATCACTCTCCTTCTTGGTAAAATAGCCCTTACACCGCCTGGAGGTGTGTTGGGTCATTGTCCTGTTGAAAAACAATGATAGTTCCACTAAGCCCAAACCCGATGGGATGGCGTATCGCTGCAGAATGCTGTGGTAGCCTTGCTGGTTAAGTGTGCCTTGAATTCTAAATAAATCACTGACAGTGTCACCAGCAAAGCACCCCCACACCATAACACCTCCTCCTCCATGCTTTCCGGTGGGAACTACACAAGCGGAGATCATCCATTCACCCACACCGCGTCTCACAAAGACACAGCAGTTGGAACCAAAAATCTCCAATTTGGACTCCAGACCAAAGGACAAATTTCCACCGGTCTAATGTCCATTGCTCGTGTTTCTTGGCCCAAGCAGGTCTCTTCTTCTTATTGTTGTCCTTTAGTAGTGGTTTCTTTGCAGCAATTCGACCACGAAGGCCTGATTCACACAGTCCCCTCTGAACAGTTGATGTTGAGATGTGTCTGTGACTTGAACTCTGTGAAGCATTTATTTGGGCTGTAATTTCTGAGGCTGGTAACTCTAATGAACTTATCCCCTAGAGCAGAGGTAACTCTGGGTCTTCCATTCCTGTGGCGGTCGTCTTCCATTCCTGTGGCGGTCGTCATGAGAGCCAGTTTCATCATAGCGCTTGATGGTTTTTGCGACTGCACTTGAAGAAACGTTCAAAGTTCTTGACATTTTCAATATAGACTGACCTTCATGTCTTAAAGTAATGATGGACTGTTGTTTCTCTTTTCTTATTTGAGCTGTTCTTGCCATAACATGGACTTGGTCTTTTACCAAATAGGGCTATCTTCTGTATACCACCCCTACCTTGTCACAACACAACTGATTGGCTGAAACGCATCAAGAAGGAAAGAAATGTCACAAATTAACTTTTAAGAAGGCACACCTTTTAATTGAAATGCATTCCAGGTGACTACCTCATGAAGCTGGTTGAGAGAATGCCAAGATTGTGCAAAGCTGTCATCAAGGCAAAGGGTGGCTATTTGAAAATCTCAAATATAAGATATATTTTGATTTGTTTAACACTTTTTTGGTTACTACATGATTCCATATGTGTTATTTCATCGTTTTGATGTCTTCACTATTATTCTACAATGTAAAAAATAGTAAAAATAAAGAAAAACCCTTGAATGAGTAGGTGTGTCCAAACTTTTGACTGGAAGTGTATATTGTTTAGTATATGTAAAGACAAGATTAAATCAAGAATAGTCTGATGGGTGACAATATTAGCCTATTACTTGTGAATGATATATTATCACTTGTGAATGATGCCCAGCTTGTGTGCAGTAAGGCAAGAAACGTATGCTTTTTTTTGCGACTTTTTCAAATCATAGTCGCACACCTCATGTAACCTAGTCCATAGGCCTATATGTTTTGATAAGGCTTTTATCACAACTAAAGTGGCCAAATAACTTCTTAAAATTAAGCACATTAATCAGCTTTACAACGGGTTTAGAGACTAAGGGGCATACATACGCAGCACGTGAGTTTCAAGTTTAGGGAAGATAATTTTCACCATAAAAATGCACCTTCATAATAAAGCAATACATGCATAATCGCGTTTGCTGTCACTTTTGAGAATGGTGTTTTCCCGCTAATGGAATATTCACGCTTATACCCTACTGCCATGTGCGCATTGCTGCGCTTATAATATGAAGAAATAGCCTAATAGTTTATCAACATTTTAACATTTACATTTACGTCATTTAGCAGACGCTCTTATCCAGAGCGACTTACAAATTGGTGCATTCACCTTATAGCCAGTGGGATAACCACTTTACAATGTTTTTTTAATTTTTAATTTTATTTTTTGGGGGGGGTGGGGTAGAAGGATTACTTTATCCTATCCCAGGTATTCCTTAAAGAGGTGGGGTTTCAAGTGTCTCCGGAAGGTGGTGAGTAACTCCGCTGTCCTGGCGTCGTGAGGGAGCTTGTTCCACCATTGGGGTGCCAGAGAAGCGAACAGTTTTGACTGGGCTGAGCGGGAACTGTGCTTCCGCAGAGGTAGGGGAGCCAGCAGGCCAGAGGTGGATGAACGCAATGCCCTCGTTTGGGTGTAGGGACTGATCAGAGCCTGAAGGTACGGAGGTGCCGTTCCCCTCACAGCTCCGTAGGCAAGCAACATGGTCTTGTAGCAGATGCGAGTTTCAACTGGAAGCCAGTGGAGTGTGCGGAGGAGTGGGGTGACGTGAGAGAACTTGGGAAGGTTGAACACCAGACGGGCTGCGGCATTCTGGATGAGTTGTAGGGGTTTAATGGCACAGGCAGGGAGGAAGAACAGCTCCATCTTTCCAAGGTTCAGCTTGAGGTGGTGATCCGTCATCCACACTGATATGTCTGCCAGACATGCAGAGAAGCGATTCGCCACCTGGTTATCAGAAGGGGGAAAGGAGAAGATTAGTTGTGTGTCGTCTGCGTAGCAATGATAGGAGAGGCCATGTGAGGATATGAGAGAGCCAAGTGACTTGGTGTATAGCGAGAATAGGAGAGGGCCTAGAACTGAGCCCTGGGGGACACCAGTGGTGAGAGCACGTGGTGCGGAGACAGCTTCTCGCCACGCCACTTGGTAGGAGCGACCGGTCAGGTAGGATGCAATCCAAGAGTGAGCCACGCCGGAGATGCCCAGCTCGGAGAGGGTGGAGAGGAGGATCTGATGGTTCACAGTATCAAAGGCAGCAGACAGGTCTAGAAGGACAAGAGCAGAGGAGAGAGAGTTAGCTTTAGCAGTGCGGAGAGACTCCGTGACACAGAGAAGAGCAGTCTCAGTTGAATGACCACTCTTGAAACCTGACTGGTTTGGATCAAGAAGGTAATTCTGAGAGAGATAGCAAGAGAGTTGGCTAAAGACGGCACGCTCAAGAGTTTTGGAGAGAAAAGAAAGAAGGGATACTGGTCTGTAGTTGTTGACATCAGAGGGATCGAGTGTTGGTTTTTTGAGAAGGGGTGCAACTCTCGCTCTCTTGAAGACAGAAGGGACATAGCCAGCGGTCAAGGATGAGTTGATGAGCGAGGTGAGGTAAGGGAGAAGGTCACCGGAGATGGTCTGGAGAAGAGAGGAGGGGATAGGGTCAAGCGGGCAGCTTGTTGGGCGGCCGGCCGTCACAAGTCGCAAGATTTTATCTGGAGAGAGAGGGGAGAAAGAAGTCAAAGCATAGGGTAGGGCAGTGTGAGCAGGAACAGCAGTGTCATTTGACTTAACAAATGAGGATCGGATGTCGTCAACCTTCTTTTCAAAATGGTTGACGAAGTCATCCACAGAGAGGGAGGAGGGGGGATTCAGCAGGGAGGAGAAGGTGGCAAAGAGCTTCCTATGGTTAGAGGCAGATGCTTGGAATTTATAGTGGTAGAAAGTGGCTTTAGCAGCAGAAACAGATGAAGAAAATGTATAGAGGAGGGAGTGAAAATATGCCAGGTCCGCAGGGAGTCTAGTTTTCCTCCATTTCCGCTCGGCTGCCCGGAGCCCTGTTCTGTGAGCTCGCAATGAGTCATCAAGCCACGGAGCTGGAGGGGAGGGCCGAGCCGGCCGGGAGGATAGGGGACATAGAGAGTCAAAGGATGCAGAAAGGGAGGAGAGGAGGGTTGAGGAGGCAGAATCAGGAGATTGGAGGGAGAAGGATTGAGTAGAGGGAAGAGATGATAGGATGGAAGAGGAGAGAGTAGTGGGAGAGAGAGAGCGAAGGTTGCGACAGCGCATTACCATCTGAGTAGGGGCAGAGTGAGTAGTGTTGGAGGAGAGCGAGAGAGAAAAGGATACAAAGTAGTGGTCGGAGACATGGAGGGGAGTTGCAGTGAGATTAGTAGAAGAACAGCATCTAGTAAAGATGAGGTCAAGCGTTTTGCCTGCCTTGTGAGTAGGGGGGGACGGTGAGAGGGTGAGGTCAAAAGAGGAGAGGAGTGGAAAGAAGGTGGCAGAGAGAAATGAGTCAAAGGTAGACGTAGGGAGGTTGAAGTCCCCCAGAACTGTGAGGGGTGAGCCATCCTCAGGAAAGGAACTAATCAAGGCGTCAAGCTCATTGATGAACTCTCCAAGGGAACCTGGAGGGCGATAAATGACAAGGATGTTAAGCTTAAATGGGCTAGTGACTGTGACAGCATGGAATTCAAATGAGGAGATAGACAGATGGGTCAGGGGAAAAATAGAGAATGTCCACTTGGGAGAGATGAGAATTCCTGTGCCACCACCCCGCTGACCAGATGCTCTCGGGGTATGCGAGAACACATGGTCAGATGAGGAGAGAGCAGTAGGAGTAGCAGTGTTTTCAGTGGTAATCCATGTTTCCGTCAGCGCCAAGAAGTCGAGGGACTGGAGGGTAGCATAGGCTGAGATGAACTCTTCCTTGTTGGCAGCAGAACGGCAGTTCCAGAGGCTGCCTGAGACCTGGAACTCCACGTGGGTGGTGCGTGCAGGGACCACCAGGTTAGAGAGGCAGCAGCCACGCGGTGTGAGGCGTTTGTATAGCCTGTGCGGAGAGGAGAGAACAGGGATAGACAGAGGCATAGTTGACAGGCTACAGAAAATGGCTACAATAATGCAAAGGAGATCGGAATGAAATGAACTAAACATCTGGGAAAGGAGAGAGCGGGGCCTCCCTCACCACAACACCCAAATATAACTCTCCCAACTTCCACCTCAGAAACTATAATTGTTGTAAACTACAGCGGTTCAGTGTTTTCTAGGAATAGACT
Organism: Coregonus clupeaformis; assembly: GCF_020615455.1. Classification (NCBI taxonomy): domain Eukaryota; kingdom Metazoa; phylum Chordata; class Actinopteri; order Salmoniformes; family Salmonidae; genus Coregonus; species Coregonus clupeaformis. The sequence continues at coordinate 33,050,275 of NC_059192.1, read as the reverse complement.
AACTTAGTTTATTCAGCTAGCTAACTTGGTACAGTATTCTTCCGTGAAAATCGTCCAGGGCACCTAGTCATAAGACGCCACAGCCAGCTAGCATGCCGGACTCCAACAACACGGTTTACCACCAATACTCGGCCACAACAAACCACCAGTGTGTCAACACGCCAAGCAGATCATTCGTGTCCGTGTCTAACGTTGTGGGTTAGTCCCGACAGCTTGAGCGAGTCTGTCGTCAACTTATTCAGCCAGTTAGTTAGCTAGAATAGTTAGCATACTAGCTAGCCATTGCTTTCAGACAAAGAAGAAACCCCTCATTTTCACGGCACGAACACACAGAGAGCCAAGCTAACGTTAACTAGTCACCCATGTCCTGAATTCCCTTGAACGACTCTGGCTACCAATATGTAAAAACAAAACACAAATGTAGGTTATAACTTACCCCTAGCAGCTACTGTTAGCTAGCCAAGTGTAAAGCTAGCCACTGAATTGACTCAGCCAGTTCGCGTCAGTTTAAGCTAAACGTTCTGATCTGTCATGTCAGCCTCGTTGCTTGAAAAAGTTATTGGGATGCTAGTGGTTGTATTAATTTGGGATCTATCCCATCCCACAACTGTCCCAGACTATGTTTGGAATATTTATTTCTCGTACAGAATAGAATAGATCAACTTTTGTACTATGGGGGATAGTAGGTTGACATAGGCTAGTGCTTTTGCTGTTCGTTAGGCCTACTCATCTTGTTGGCTGACGAAAAGTAAATGTGGACAGATGTTCCAATATCTTCAATATGCACCTCGGAATTGGATAAGGACGTGTGCAGTTGCGTCCCCGATGTGTCTGTCTTCACTTGTAGCCTGTGAGAAAGACCTGATCACGTGACAGAGAGCCATTTGAGTGAGAGGTGCTTTGGAGCATGCAGCTGGGAGAAGGGAATTATAATTATTATATTCAGGCCAAGGGCACAACGGCCAATGGCAGCCAAAGGGGAGTCGCATCATGCAGCCTCAGAATGTATTAAAAATCAAAACATATAGCTCAATGTTTGTATCACAACTAAAGTTACATAATTAACTCTAAATTAAGCATATATGAGCACCTGTTTTGTTTTGTTAACTGCTCAACACAGAATAGCCCCATGTGCGCACTCCCTCAAATCGTTTAGAGAAAATATCCTTTCTATGTTCAGTTGTATTCTTCATACTATAAAATAATATAAAATAATGCCACGGAATTCTAAGCAAATCTTTTCTGCTAAATGAACTAGTGTAGCCCACAGCCATATGGCATAGCCATATCAGGGCCTAACATAAGGACAACTCAGAGTATGCTATTCTATTCTTCTGGGCGGCAGGTAGCTTAGTGGTTAAGAGTGTAGTGCCAGTAACCGAAAAGTCCCTGAGCCGACTAGGTGAAAAATATGTGCCCTTGAGCAAGGCACTTAACCCTAATTGCTCCTGTAAGTCGCTCTGGATAAGAGCGTCTGCTAAATGACTAAAACGAAAAAGACTACATTTTCTTCATGTCATGTTTCTTTAGACCTGTCTAAATAAATAATGGATTTATTGTGCTGGTGTAGGCTATATTATATGGATTTATTAGAATTTTTAAAATGTAGATGTTCCAAAGGTCTGCATCAGTGGCTTGTAGGCTATGCGTGGAAGACAGGAGATGCTAAATGTGTTTATGTTAATTAACGGTTAATTACCATGAGACCGGCAAATTTCATGACCGCCACAGCCCTAATTGAGAGACGTATTCACAGCCTCACTCTTCCTAAGTCTTCCCTCTTCAAAGAAAATCCATCCTATAAAGCAGTGGTTCCAACCCTTTTCGGTTACTCTACCACCAACTGGATTTTGCTCTGCCCGGAGTACCCCAGAAGTACCCCCTCATGTGCATTTTACCAGTAGGCCGATGGTCTCATGAGTCTTCTCAAGTACCCCCAGAGGTCCTAGTACCCCTGGTTGGGAACCACTACTATAAAACCAACACACACAAGACATCTCCCTCCAAGGATTCCCGGGAGTAACTTCTAAAAAGATGAGGGAAAATGAGACAGCTGTGGCCCTCAGATCCCTATTATACCTGTTGCATTATCATAGCAAGGAATCCAAGGCAATATTTAGTTATTTCGACATTCCCAGCCATGCTTCCCATGGCATTCCACTCCCCTACACCAGAGGGGCATTATTTAATGGCTGTCAGTTGAAGTTGATCAGTTCACCTACAGTGAACAAAATGATTGCTATATCTTGTCTGTAATGTGACCATTTATGGTGCATTTATGGTCTTAACAGGATTTGAATGCACCTCACAATGGTGCTCCATAGTGATCTGTGACCTCCACCTCAACATTGTGTATTTGAGCCCCTGTAGATATTGTGCCTCTCCAACAGTGAGTATAAACATCTTACAGGTTATGGCAAGGTGACATTTTATGTGATCTCCATTCAAAATATATTGTCTTGAGTGCCATGGTGGAAATGAATGTGGCCTTGGACAAGAACTTGCAATGCTTGCAATGAGTCCATGCTTCAGACAAGTCTAAAAAAGTAAAGATATCCTAAAGTTTGATCCATCTGAGTTTGAGTCAACATGAAAGCACAAAAACAGTAAGCAGGTGTGTGTGTGTGTGTGTGTGTGTGTGTGTGTGTGTGTGTGTGTGTGTGTGTGTGTGTGTGTGTGTGTGTGTGTGTGTGTGTGTGTGTGTGTGTGTGTGTGTGTGTGTGTGCGTGTGTACGTGTCCATATGTCCCGGTCGGTCATCCCATCCCGCTTACACTCTAGCCAGGCTTCTGTTGTTCTCTCCCTATAATCCCATTAGTTGTCAGAAGGTGTGCTGTGAAGGTGTGGTGCAGGAATCAAGCGCAGGACGCAGGAACTTAGTCCAATAGACTTTAGTGAACCAAAACTCAAAACGAGTCAAAAGAGCTTGGAATACGAGCGATTACGCACACAGGCGTAAAATCAAAGAAAATAACAATAACGCACAAACACGTGCGAGAACCTCTCCAACACAGAGGAGAGAACGAAGCACAGACATACACGACAGCAAGTTCAATCACACACAACACATGACAAACACAACGAGAACTTATAGGACAATAATGAACGCTAAACGATAACAGGTGTACAACATCAAGACAAAACCAAACGAACATCGAAACATACAACGGTGGCAGCTAGTACTCCGGAGACGACGACCGCCGAAGCCTGCCCGAGCAAGGAAGAGAGGCAGCCTCGGCCGAAACCGTGACATTAGTTCTAATTCAAACTGTATCCATCTCTCTCTCTCTCTCTGTCCCTCTCTTTCTCCCTCTATTCCTCCTGTGTTGAGGACCACAACCAATGTGGCAAGTCACAATAGCATAAGCTTCTCAGAATGTGCCTACCTCGATCACTCCCTGCAATGTGCCTGCCCCACCGAGAAGTGCCTTTCCTTTATATATATTTTTTGTTTTGTTTTGGGGGTAGATTAGCTTTAATATTGCAGATAGATTGTGGGTTCTATCAATGTAAATGTTTGCATAATTTCCAATCCCCCATATATACAGTATATACATTTGTTCTTCTTCTTAATATTATTTTTTTCCTTTATTATTTTCCCCTAACCCTATCTCCCCTCCCCTAATTGGAGTAAACTAATGGACAACAACAATTAGGCTTCTACTACCAGCTTATACAGTTATCTCTTTTCTTTTTTTTTCTCTTCTCTTTTTTTAATCCCACCTTTCAGTTACCCTCAACCCCTCCCATCTATCTCTAAAGACCATCCTGTCTTGACTTCTACTTGCCAAAGATTTTTCAACTGTGCTGTGATGTTTCACAAAAGTTCTGAACCTTTTTATTCTCATAGTTTCCACATATTCTAAATTAAAGATGAACACCTTTATTAAAAGTACTATTACAGTGCATTCGGAAAGTATTCAGACCACTTGACTTTTTCCACATTTTGTTACGTTACAGCCTTATTAATAGTTTTTTTCTCCTCATCAATCTACACACAATATCCCATAATGACAAAGAAAAACAGGTTTGTACAAAATGTTGCTAATTTATTTAACCTAAAAAGCGGAAATATCACATTTACATAAGTATTCAGACCCTTTGGCAGCGATTACAGCCTTGCGTCTTCTTGGGTATGACGCTACAAGCTTGGCACACCTGTATTTGGGGAGATCTTCTCAAGCTCTGTCAGGTTGGATGGGGAGCGTTGCTGCACAGCTATTTTCAGGTCTCTCCAGAGATATTAGATCGGGTTCAAGTCCTGGCTCTGGCTGGGCCACTCAAGGACATTCAGAGACTTGTCCCGAAGCCACTCCTGCGTTGTCTTGGCTGTGTGCGTAGGGTTGTTGTCCTGTTGGAAGGTGAACCTTTGTCACAGTCTGGGGTCCTGAGGGCTCTGGAGCAGGTTTTCATCAAGGATCTCTCTGTACTTGGCTTTGTTCATCTTTCCCTCGATCCTGACTAGTCTCCCAGTCTGAAAAACATCCCCACAGCATGATGCTGCCACCACCATGCTTCACCGTAGGTATGGTGCCAGGTTTCCTCCAGACGTGACGCTTGGCATTCAGGCCAAAGAGTTCAATCTTGGTTTCATCAGACCAGAGAATCTTGTTTCACATGGTCTGAGAGTCCTTTAGGTGCCTTTTAGCAAACTCCAAGCAGGCTGTCATGTGCCTTTTACTGAGGAGTGGCTTCCATCTGGCCACTCTACCATAAATGCCTGATTGGTGGAGTGCTACAGAGATGGTTGTCCTTCTAGAAGGTTCTCCCATCTCCACAGAGGAACTCTAGAGCTCTGTCAGAGTGACCATTGGGTTATTGGTCACCTCCCTGACCAAGGCCCTTCTCCCCCGATTGCTCAGTTTGGGAGGGCGGCCAGCTCTAGGAAGAGTCTTGATGGTTCCAAACTTCTTCCATTTAAGAATGATGGAGGCCACTGTGTTCTTCGGAACCTTCAATGCTGCAGACATTTTTTGGTACCCTTCCCCAGATCTGTGCCTTGACACAATCCTGTCTCGGAGCTCTACGGACAATTCCTTTGACCTCATGGCTTGGTTTTTGCTCTGACATGCAAAAACCAAGCCAGACCTTATATAGACAGGTGTGTGCCTTTCCAAATCATGTCCAATCAATTGAATTTACCACAGGTGGACTCCAATCAAGTTGTAGAAACATCTCAAGGATGATCAATGGAAACAGGATGCTCTTAGCTCAATTTTGAGTCTCATAGCAAAGGGTCTGAAAATGTATGTAAATAAGGTATTTCTGTTTTTAATTTTTAATACATTTGCTAGAATTTCTAAAAACCTGTTTTTACATTGTCATTATGGGGTATTGTGTGTAGATTGATGAGGAAATAATGTGTTTAATACATTTTAGAATAAGGCTGTAATGTAACAAAATGTAGAAAAAGTCAAGGGGTCTGAATACTTTCCGAATGCACTGTATATTATTGAGAGACTGACCTTTGCTTTTCAAGTCACCCAGCAATGCTAAAAGAAATAAACATACACAAGTGTTTCCCAACTGTCAATCTTTCTTTCTCTTCATCTTTCATTGTCTCTCTCTCTTTTTGAATACTGTTTGAATACATTCAGTAATCACTGATCTGTATATGACAGGACAAGAGAAAGCAAGGTTCCAGCCTACTGCTTTCATCAATCCTACCCAATCAGGAGGCTTCAGGGAAGGGAGGATAGAATTATGATAAAAAAAAGCATAATTCAAAGACTGTTCCATCATGAGAGGTGTGTGTACTGTAGTACTACTCCCTGTTTTGTATTACATAGATCAATCTGTCTCAAAAGTGCTACTATATACTGTACTAAACAAATATACTGTGTTTGTGGTAGAGGGAGTTAGACACTTGCCTCTGCACCACAGAATCATAGGATTCATTCTATCCTAAAGTATATGAAGATACTTCAAAGATTTGGATTGATTCAAAATGTAATTAAAGCTCCAGGACCATTCATTAAAAGTCAAGGACTAGTATCCATTTCAATATGTACTGGGGTGTCTGAGACTTTATGCACTGCCTTACCAGTATATAATTTCATCTCTCCTGTCAGGCTATCCAATTTGTTCTATAGCCTAAAAGTGCCGGGCAAATCATGCATGTCAATTACAAGAGAGGTCAAAATTACATGGTTGTGTGTGTGTGTGTGTGTGTGTGTGTGTGTGTGTGTGTATTTATAGTATGGTTTTTATTCATACAGTACATACTTTCCTAACCTAAACATTTTCCTAAATAATCTACAGGAGCAGAGTATTTTTGTATCTACCAGTTGGTGCTGAAACAGAGACGAATATGCATAGATGGCTTTCTTTCATTGATACCTACAGTGGGGAGAACAAGTATTTGATACACTGCCGATTTTGCAGGTTTTCCTACTTACAAAGCATGTAGAGGTCTGTAATTTTTATCATAGGTACACTTCAACTGTGAGAGACAGAATCAGGTCTGGAGACTGGCTAGGCCACTCCAGGACCTTGAGATGCTTCTTACGGAGCCACTCCTTAGTTGCCCTGGCTGTGTGTTTCGGGTCATTGTCATGCTGGAAGACCCAGCCACGACCCATCTTCAATGCTCTTACTGAGGGAAGGAGGTTGTTGGCCAAGATCTCGCGATACATGGCCCCATCCATCCTCCCCTCAATACGGTGCAGTCGTCCTGTCCACTTTGCAGAAAAGCATCCCCAAATAATGATGTTTCCACCTCCATGCTTCACGGTTGGGATGGTGTTCTTGGGGTTGTACTCATCCTTCTTCTTCCTCCAAACACGGCGAGTGGAGTTTAGACCAAAAAGCTAATTTTTGTCTCATCAGACCACATGACCTTCTCCCATTCCTCCTCTGGATCATCCAGATGGTCATTGGCAAACTTCAGACAGGCCTGGACATGCGCTGGCTTGAGCCCTACCCTATGCTTTGACTTCTTTCTCCCCTCTCTCTCCAGATAAAATCTTGCGACTTGTGACGGCAGGCCGCCCAACAACCTGCCGCTTGACCCTATCCCCTCCTCTCTTCTCCAGACCATCTCCGGTGACCTTCTCCCTTACCTCACCTCGCTGATCAACTCATCCTTGACCGCTGGCTATGTCCCTTCCGTCTTCAAGAGAGCGAGAGTTGCACCCCTTCTCAAAAAACCAACACTCGATCCCTCTGATGTCAACAACTACAGACCAGTATCCCTTCTTTCTTTTCTCTCCAAAACTATTGAGCGTGCCGTCTTTAGCCAACTCTCTTGCTATCTCTCTCAGAATGACCTTCTTGATCCAAACCAGTCAGGTTTCAAGACTGGTCATTCAACTGAGACTGCTCTTCTCTGTGTCACAGAGGCTCTCCGCACTGCTAAAGCTAACTCTCTCTCCTCTGCTCTTGTCCTTCTAGACCTGTCTGCTGCCTTTGATACTGTGAACCATCAGATCCTCCTCTCCACCCTCTCCGAGCTGGGCATCTCCGGCGCGGCTCACTCTTGGATTGCGTCCTACCTGACCGGTCGCTCCTACCAAGTGGCGTGGCGAGAGCTGTCTCCGCACCACGTGCTCTCACCACTGGTGTCCCCCAGGGCTCAGTTCTAGGCCCTCTCCTATTCTCGCTATACACCAAGTCACTTGGCTCTGTCATATCCTCACATGTCCTCTCCTATCATTGCTACGCTGACGACACACAACTAATCTTCTCCTTTCCCCCTTCTGATAACCAGGTGGCGAATCGCATCTCTGCATGTCTGGCAGACATATCAGTATGGATGACGGATCACCACCTCAAGCTGAACCTCGGCAAGACGGAGCTGCTCTTCCTCCCGGAAGAGGAAGGACTGCCCGTTCCATGATCTCGCCATCACGGTTGACAACTCCGTTGTGTCCTCCTCCCAGAGTGCGAAGAGCCTTGGCGTGACCCTGGACAACACCCTGTCGTTCTCCGCTAACATCAAGGCGGTGACCCGATCCTGTAGGTTCATGCTCTACAACATTCGGAGAGTACGACCCTGCCTTACACAGGAAGCGGCACAGGTCCTAATCCAGGCACTTGTCATCTCCCGTCTGGATTACTGCAACTCGCTGTTGGCTGGGCTCCCTGCCTGTGCCATTAAACCCCTACAACTCATCCAGAATGCCGCAGCCCGTCTGGTGTTCAACCTTCCCAAGTTCTCTCACGTCACCCTGCTCCTCCGCACACTCCACTGGCTTCCAGTTGAAGCTCGCATCTGCTACAAGACCATGGTGCTTGCCTATAGAGCTGTGAGGGGAACGGCACCTCCGTACCTTCAGGCTCTGATCAGTCCCTACACCCAAACGAGGGCACTGCGTTCATCCACCTCTGGCCTGCTGGCTCCCCTACCTCTGCGGAAGCATAGTTCCCGCTCAGCCCAGTCAAAACTGTTCGCTGCTCTGGCACCCCAATGGTGGAACAAGCTCCCTCACGACGCCAGGACAGCGGAGTCACTACGGAGACATTTGAAACCCCACCTCTTTAAGGAATACCTGGGATAGGATAAAGTAATCCTTCTACCCCCCCTTTACTCCAACCCCCCCACCCCCCCAAAAAAACATTGTAAAGTGGTTATCCCACTGGCTATAAGGTGAATGCACCTATTTGTAAGTCGCGTCTGCTAAATGACGTAAATGTAAATGTAAATGTTGAGCAGGGGGACCTTGCGTGCGCTGCAGGATTTTAATCCATGACGGCGTAGTGTGTTACTAATGGTTTTCTTTGAGACTGTGGTCCCAGCTCTCTTCAGGTCATTGACCAGGTCCTGCCATGTAGTTCCGGGCTGATCCCTCACCTTCCTCATGATCAATGATGACCAACGAGGTGAGATCTTGCATGGAGCCCCAGACCGAGTGTGATTGACCGTCATCTTGAACTTCTTCATTTTTCTAATAATTGCGCCAACAGTTGTTGCCTTCTCACCAAGCTGCTTGCCTATTGTCCTGTAGCCCATCCCAGCCTCGTGCAGGTCTACAATTGTATCACTGATGTCCTTACACAGCTCTCTGGTCTTGGCCATTGTGGAGAGGTTGGAGTCTGTTTGATTGAGTGTGTGGACAGGTGTCTTTTATACAGGTAACGAGTTCAAACAGGTGCAGTTAATACAGGTAAAGAGTGGAGAACAGGGCTTCTTAAAGAAAAACTAACAGGTCTGTGAAATCCGGAATTCTTACTGGTTGGTAGGTGATCAAATACTTATGTCATGCAATAAAATGCAAATAAATTATTTAAAAATCATACAATGTGATTTTCTGGATTTTTGTTTTAGATTCCGTCTCTCACAGTTGAAGTGTACCTATGATAAAAATTACAGACCTCTACATGCTTTGTAAGTAGGAAAACCTGCAAAATCGGCAGTGTATCAAATACTTGTTCTCCCCACTGTATATTCGGAACCTGTTCTCTCGATGTATACGATTGAGTCTGTCGATAAATGTCTAATTAACCTCTTAAGGATCGGACCCTTTTTTTCAATTTTCGCCTAAAATGACATACCCACATCTACTGCCTGTAGCTCAGGACCTGAAGCAAGGATATGCATATTCTTGATACCATTCGAAAGGAAACACTTTGAAGTTTGTAGAAATGTGAAATGAATGTAAGAGAATATAACACATTAGATCTGGTAAAAGATAATGTGCAAAGTTTCAGATTGATCCAGTGAAGCATTGCAATACTGGACTATTTTGTATCAAGTCTGACCCTTAGGATGACAAATCAGAGCAAGATTACTCAATGCAAGTACAAGAGGTGAATGTATCAAACCAGTTGCCGTGATAAGTTTTTTGTTGTTGTGCACTATCCTCAAAAAATAGTATGGTATTTTTTCACTGTAATAGCTACTGTAAATTGGCCAGTGCAGTTAGATTAACAAGATTTGAAGCTTTCTGCCGATATAAGACATGTCTATGTCCTGGAAAATTTGCTGTTACTTAGAGTGGGGGGAAAAAAGTATTTAGTCAGCCACCAATTGTGCAAGTTCTCCCACTTAAAAAGATGAGAGAGGCCTGTAATTTTCATCATAGGTACACGTCAACTATGACAGACAAATTGAGCATTTTTTTCCCAGAAAATCACATTGTAGGATTTTTTATGAATTTATTTGCAAATTATGGTGGAAAATAAGTATTTGGTCACCTACAAACAAGCAAGATTTCTGGCTCTCACAGACCTGTAACGTCTTCTTTAAGAGGCTCCTCTGTCCTCCACTCGTTACCTGTATTAATGGCACCAGGTTGGGAAGACTGAATCTGCAATAGGTAAGCAGCTTGGTTTGAAGAAATCAACTGTGGGAGCAATTATTAGGAAATGGAAGATATACAAGACCACTGATAATCTCCCTCGATCTGGGGCTCCACGCAAGATCTCACCCCATGGGGTCAAAATGATCACAAGAACGGTGAGCAAAAATCCCAGAACCACGCGGGGGGACCTAGTGAATGACCTGCAGAGAGCTGGGACCAAAGTAACAAAGCCTACCATCAGTAACACACTACGCCGCCACGGACTCAAATCCTGCAGTGCCAGACGTGTCCCCCTGCTTAAGCCAGTACATGTCCAGGCCCGTCTGAAGTTTGCTAGAGTGCATTTGGATGATCCAGAAGAGGATTGGGATAATGTCATATGGTCAGATGAAACCAAAATAGAACTTTTTGGTAAAAACTCAACTCGTCGTGTTTGGAGGACAAAGAATGCTGAGTTGCATCCAAAGAACACCATACCTACTGTGAAGCATGGGGGTGGAAACATCATGCTTTGGGGCTGTTTTTCTGCAAAGGGACCAGGACGACTGATCCGTTGTCACGATCGTCTGAAGGAGCGGACCAATACGCAGCGCGTGGAGTGAACATGATGACTTTATTTAATTAAAGCAACCACGAAAAAACAACAAATGACGATACGTGAAGTCCTCTGTGACACCGACAGAACATACAACACTGGAACAATAACCCACAAAACAAAGGAGAAAACACACAGAATATATATGGCTCCCAATCAGAGATAACGAGCCGACAGCTGACACTCGTTACCTCCGATTGGGAGTCATAGACCAATCACCACTAGACACAAACAAAATGAAACTCACCCATCCCCAACACCACCAAATGAAATACACCCAAACCAATGACAATGAACAACCCTGGCTCAAATATCAAAGTCCATGGAGCCAGAGTGTCACAGTACCCCCCTAAAGGTGCGAACTCCGGGCGCACCAATATCAGGACTAGGGGAGGGTCTGGGTGGGCGTCTGTCCACGGTGGCGGCTCTGGCCCCGGTCGTGATCCCCACCCCACCACAGTCACAACCTGCTTCGGTAGCCTCCTCCCAATGACCACCCTCCAACTAACCCCACCTGGACTAAGGGGCAACACCGGACTAAGGGGCAGCATCGGCCTAAGGGGCAGCACCGGGATAAGGGGCAGCACCGGGATAAGGGGCAGCACCGGGACAAGGGGGCAGCACCGGGCTAAGGGGCAGCACCGGACTAAGGGGCAGCACCGGACTACGGGGCAGTACCGGACTAAGGGGCAGTACCGGACTAAGGGGCAGTACCAGGCTAAGGGGACAGCACCAGGATAAGGGACAGCAACAGGATAAGGAGCAACACCGAGCTAAGGGGCAGCACCTGACTAAATGGCGGATCCTGGCTGGCTGGCTCTGGCGGATCCTGGCTGGCTGGCGGATCCTGGCTGGACGGCTCTGACGGATCCCGGTTGGGCCGGCTCTGGCGGATCCCGGCTGGGCGGCTCTGGCGGATCCTGGCTGGACGGCTCTGGCGGATCCTGGCTGGACGGCTCATGGCTGGCTGACGGAACTGGCTGCTCGTGGCTGGCTAACGGATCTGGCTGCTCATGGCTGGCTAACGGATCTGGCTGCTCGCTGGCTGGCTGACGGATCTGGCTGCTCGTGGCTGGCTGACGGATCTGGCTGCTCATGGCCGACTGACGGATCTGGCTGCTCATGGCCGACTGACGGATCTGGCTGATCCTGTCTGGCGGAAGGCTCTGGCTGATCCTGTCTGGCGGAGGGCTCTGGCTGATCCTGTCTGGCGGAAGGCTCTGGCTGATCCTGTCTGGCGGACGGCTCTGGCTCCTGTCTGGCGGAAGGCTCTGGCTGATCCTGTCTGGCGGAAGGCTCTGGCTGATCCTGTCTGGCGGAAGGCTCTGGCTGATCCTGTCCGGCGGAGAGCTCTAGCGGCTCCGGTCTGGCGGACGGCTCTGAAGGCTCATGGCAGACGGGCGGCTTTGCAGGCTCAGTACAGACGGGCAGTTCAGACGGCGTTGGGCAGACGGACAGTTCAGACGGCGTTGGGCAGACGGGCAGTTCAGGCGCCGTTGGGCAGACGGGCAGTTCAGACGGCGTTGGGCAGACGGACAGTTCAGGCGCCGTTGGGCAGACGGGCAGTTCAGACGGCGTTGGGCAGACGGACAGTTCAGGCCCCGTTGGGCAGACGGCAGACTCTGGCCGTCTGAGGCGCACCGTAGGCCTGGTGCGTGGTGCCGGAACTGGAGGTACCGGGCTGAGGACACGCATCTCAGGGCTAGTGCGGGGAGAAGCAACAGGGCATGCTTGGCCCTGGGGACGCACCGTAGGCCTGATGCGTGGTGCCGGAACTGGAGGTACCGGGCTGAGGACACGCATCTCAGGGCTAGTGCGGGAAGCAGCAACAGGGCATGCTTGGCCCTGGGGACGCATCGTAGGCCTGATGCGTGGTGCCGGAACTGGAGGTACCGGGCTGAGGACACGCATCTCAGGGCTAGTGCGGGGAGAAGGAACAGGGCATGCTGGGCCCTGGGGACGCACCGTAGGCCTGATGCGTGGTGCCGGAACTGGTGGTCCCAGGCTGAGGACACGCATCTCAGGGCTAGTGCGGGGAGCAGGAACAGGCCGGGCTGGGCTGGCGACGCGCACCGTATCCCTGGTGCGAGTGGCCGGAACAGGCCGGGCCGGGCTGGCGAAGCGCACCATATCCCTGGTGCGTGGAGCAGGAACAGGCCGGGCTGGGCTGGCGAAGCGCACCGTATCCCTGGTGCGTGGAGTAGGAACAGGCCGGGCTGGGCTGGCGAAGCGCACCGTATCCCTGGTGCGTGGAGTAGGAACAGGCCGGGCTGAGCTGGCGACGCGCACCGCATACTTGGTGCGTATGGCAGGAACAGGCCGAACCGGGCTGGCGACGCGCACCTTACACTTAGTGCGAGGGACCGGAACAGGCCGTACCGTGCACGGGGAACACACACTACTGGCTGCACCTCGGGACTAGGAACGGGCCGGACCGAACTGGTTACACACCCCAGTACCTCACGCCGTGCCTCAACACCTTCCTTCCCTGCTTTACCCAGTAGCCCCCTTGACCTGGTAGCCCACTGAATCCGTCCCTTCTCTGCCTCCGTCAGCCCCCTTAACCTGGCAGCCCTCTGACTCTGCCTTGTGGCAGCCTCCTGCTGCTCCGTCGCCCCAGCCATGTGCCCCCCCCAAAAAATTTCTTGGGGTTGCCTCTCGTCCTTCCGACGTTGGCTCTGCCGACGCCGTTGCTCCTCTCTCCGTCGCCTCTCCTCTGTTTTCGCTCCATGGACGGCGATCCATGCCGTCCAGGATTTCTTCCCACGTCCAGGACCCTTTACCGTCCAACAGTTCCTCCCATGTCCAGACCCTTTGCTCCTGGACGCGCTGCTTGGTCCTTTTTTGGTGGGTTATTCTGTCACGATCGTCTGAAGGAGCGGACCAATACGCAGCGCGTGGAGTGAACATGATGACTTTATTTAATTAAAGCAACCACGAAAAAACAACAAATGACGATACGTGAAGTCCTCTGTGACACCGACAGAACATACAACACTGGAACAATAACCCACAAAACAAAGGAGAAAACACACAGAATATATATGGCTCCCAATCAGAGATAACGAGCCGACAGCTGACACTCGTTACCTCCGATTGGGAGTCATAGACCAATCACCACTAGACACAAACAAAATGAAACTCACCCATCCCCAACACCACCAAATGAAATACACCCAAACCAATGACAATGAACAACCCTGGCTCAAATATCAAAGTCCATGGAGCCAGAGTGTCACATCCGTGTAAAGGAAAGAATGAATGGGGCCATGTATTGTGAGATTTTGAGTGAAAACCTCCTTCCATCAGCAAGGGCATTGAAGATGAAACGTGGCTGGGTCTTTCAGCATGACAATGATCCCAAACACACAGCCTGGGCAATGAAGGAGTGGCTTCGTAAGAAGCATTTCAAGGTCCTGGAGTGGCCTAGCCAGTCTCCAGATCTCAACCCCATAGAAAATCTTTGGAGGGAGTTGAAAGTCTGTGTTGCCCAGCGACAGCCCCAAAACATCACTGCTCTAGAGGAGATCTGCATGGAGGAATGGGCCAAAATACCAGCAACAGTGTGTGAAAACCTTGTGAAGACTTACAGAAAACGTTTGACCTGTGTCATTGCCAACAAAGGGTATATAACAAAGTATTGAGAAACTTTTGTTATTGACCAAATACTTATTTTCCACCATAATTTGCAAATAAATTCATTAAAAATCCTACAATGTGATTTTCTGGAAAAAAAATTCTCATTTTGTCTGTCATAGTTGACGTGTACCTATGATGACAATTACAGGCCTCTCTCATCTTTTTAAGTGGGAGAACTTGCACAATTGGTGGCTGACTAAATACTTTTTTCCCCCACTGTACAACAGTCATGCTAATCACATTAGCGCACGTTAGCTCAACCGTCCCGTATATGGGACACCGATCCCGTAGAAGTTAAAAGGTACACCATATTTAAAGGGAGGCCTTAAGAGATTGTACTGAAAACCCCATTGAATGAAAACTCCTCAAGAACATCTGTTGGCCAGCAAGTGGGAGGGTTTTCAGCAGTTGAATGACATTTATTCAGAGCACGCAAGGTAGCCGCACCTGCAAAGCCTGTTACGTACCTTCATAAGGTAAGTCTGAACACCAACACAGCACAGGAAGTTGTGCGTAAAAAAGGCGACATTTCCTAAATTGGAATCGGGCCCAAAATTAATAGCAGGTGAATTGCACGCTAATAAGTTCAAGGTCAGAATACGCATTGAGAAAAAAGTGCATAAAAAGGGAATTACGTTCCATTTACATGCGCTTAACTCGGGTCGGAATCGGGGCCCATGTGAATAGGATTTATACGTGTAGTGTTTTTGCATTAGTGTTTATCCACCTATTTACCCACAGCGCTGAGGGTTTACAATGCCTTGCAAAAGTATTCATACCCCTTGGATTTCTTCACATTTTATTGTGTTCCAACTTTGAAATATTATTCCACTTTGAAATACTCTGTAATGTCAAAGTGGAAGAATTATATATATATATATATATCTTTTTAAAGATTAATAGAAATGAAATAACTAAAATATATAGATATTCAGCTCCCTGAGTCAATACATGTTAAAAACACCTTTGGCGGCGTTTACAGCTGTGAGTTTTCTTGGGTAATTCTCTAAGAGCTTTCCACACCTGGATTGTGCAATATTAGCCCATTATTCTTTTCATAATTCTTCAAGCTCTGTCAAGATGTTGGGGATCATGGCTATACAGCAATTTTCAAGCCTTGCCATAGATTTTCAAGCAGATTTAAGTCAAAACAGAAACATTCACTGTCTTCTTTGTAAGCAACTCCAGTGTAGATTTGGCCTTGTGTTACTTTCCTGCTCAAAGGTGAATTCCTCTCCCAGTGTCTGTTGGAAAGTAGACTGAAGCAGGTTTTCCTCTAAGATTTTGGTCTCTACTTAGCTCCATCCCATTTCTTTTTATCCTGAAAAATTTCCCAGTATTTGCAGATGTCAAGCATACCCATCCTGTGAAGCATGGAAGTGGGCGGATTTCCTTGTCCTTCTCGCCAGCCGTGATTTTGGGCAGCTCCATGGTAAGAAATGTCCTTGTCCTGGTGCAAAAACAATGTCTTATCCCGGAGCTCGAGTAAATGACGTTACTAAGCTGCTCCCGAATGTTTTACGCCAGGACATGGAAATCAAATCTATCGTAGTCCATGTGGGTTTTAATGACATTATGAAGAGCTGATTGATTCTCTGCTAGACACTAATAAAAGACCCATCATATCTGGCCCTGTGCCCTCTCTGAATCGTGGCATTGAACGCTTTAGCAGAATTGTTTCTCTTCACAACTGTCTACGTCATTTTTGCAGCTCAATGGGGTGTAACTTTTGTTGACAATTTTGATGCCTGTTGGAAACAAAACACGTTTTATAAGGAGGTTGGGATCCACCCAAATAATTTGGGTTCCTGGATCCTTTCATCGCATTATAAGGCTGCATTGAGACAATGACTTATCAATGATCCAGAAAAGTGCTAAAAATGGCTCACGTTAACATATGTAGCTTAAGAAACAAGGTTAAGGAAATTAATAACTTGCAAGTAACAGATGACATTCATATTCTGACTATCTCTGAAACCTACTTAGATAATACCTTTGATACAGTGGTAGCAATACATGGTTATAACATCTACATAAAAGACAGAAATGCCAATGGTGGAGGTGTTGCTGTTTATATTCAGGACCACATTCCTGTAAAGCTTAGAGAGGATATCATGTTAAATACTGTTGAAGTAATATGGCTACAGGTTCATCTGCCTCACATAAAGCCCATTCTTGTGGGAAGCTGCTATAGACCACCAAGTGCTAACAGTCAGTATCTGGATGACGTGTGAAATGCTTGATAATTTATGTGATATCAACAGAGAGGTATATTTTCTGCAGTGGTGCAAAGATCTTAAGTAAAAATACTTGAAAGTACTACTTAAGTCATTTTTTGGGGTATCTGTACTTTACTATTTTTATTTTTGACAACTTTTAATTTTACTTCACTACATTACTAAAGAAAATGGTGTACTTTTTACTCCATACATTATCCCTGACATCCAAAAGTACTCGTTACATTTTGAATACTTAGCAGGACAAGAAAATTGTATAATTCAAACACTTATCAAGAGAAAATCCCTGGTCATCCCTTCAGCCTCTGATCTCGCGGACTCACTAAACACATGCTTCGTTTGTAAATTATGTCTGAGTGTTGGAGCGTGCCCCTGGCTATCCGTAAATTAAAAAAACAAGACAATGGTGCCGTATGGTTTGCTTAATATAAGGAATTTGAAATGATTTATACTTTTACTTTTGATACTTAAGTATATTTTAGCAATTACATTTACTTTTGATACTTAAGTATATTTAAAACCAAATACTTTTAGACTTTTACTCAAGTAGTATTGTACTGGGCAACTTTCACTGTTCCTTGAGTCATTTTCTATTAAGGTGTCTTTACTTTTACTCAAGTATGACAATTGGGTACTTTTTCCACCACTGATTTTCTGGGTGATTTTAAATATTGACTGGCTTTCATCAAGCTGCCCACTCAAGAAAAAGCTTCAAACTGTAACCAGCGCCTGCAACCTGGTTCAGGTTATCTACCAGGGTAGTTACAAACAGCACAGGAATGAAATCATCAACATGTATTGATCACACCTTTACTAATTGTAAGGTTCTGTATTTGTTTTCTTAGTTCACCTTGTGTTCTTGTACGTATCCCTGTTTCTTTGTGTTCTTGAACGTAGCCCTGTCTTTCATTTTTGTTCATTGATTTCACCTGTGTTAGTTACTCACCTGGTCTCATCAGCTCCTTATTTAGTTCAGTTCTTTCTGTTTGTGCCTTGTGAGGTATTGTTTGTTTTGACTCTACTAAGCCTTTTCCTAGCTCATTTGTGAGAACCAGTTTTAGCTTTCAGTACTAGTTTTGTTTCACCTGCCTGTTTGCCTACCTGTGTATGACCATTGCCTGCCTGTGACAACGATTCCTGGCGTAATAAACACCTGCCGTGCTCAGCTCGTGAATCTACACCTTTTTCTCCCTAAGTATTCATTACACTAATGCTGCAGAAATTTGCTTGAAGGCAGTATCCAGATCCCTCGGATGTAGGGATCACAATATAGTAGCCAAATCTAGGAAAACTGTCAAGAGGTGAGGTGTATGTGGGGTGGAAGTCAGGCGCAGGACACCGAGGCTCAGTCCAACAGAGTTTACTCAAATAATCCAACAAGGAAACGGTAAACAAACTGCCTCGAAAAACACAGAGGCGAGCATTACGCACAAGGCGTAAAACACTAAAACAGAAAACAAGAAACGAAACACGCAGCACTACGACAGGCGAACAACAACACACAATCCTACTAAGCAAACAGACAGAACTTATAGGACAGGTGATCAATAAACAATTGGACACAGGTGTGACAGACAGACAAAAGCAATCACACACAGAACAAAGATCGGTGGCAGCTAGTACTCCGGGGACGGCGACCGCCGACGCCTGCTCGTACAAGGAGGAGGAGCAGCCTCGGCAGAATCCGTGACAGTACCCCCCTTGACGCGCGGCTCCAGCCGTGCACCGACCCCCGCCTCGGGGACGGCCAGGAGGACGCGGACCCGGGCGCGTGGGATGCCCACGGTGGAACTCAGTCAGGAGGGATGGATCGAGGATGTCCCTCCTGGGCACCCAGGACCGTTCCTCCGGACCGTACCCCTCCCACTCCACGAGATACTGGAGACCACTCCTCCGGCGCCTCGAGTCCAATATAGTCCGGACCCTGTACGCCGGTGCCCCCCTCGATGTCCAAAGGGGGGTGGAGGGGTCTCTCCTATCTCCTCCTCTTGGAGTGGACCAGCTACCACCGGCCTGAGAAGAGACACATGGAACGAGGGGTTAATATTTCTGTACTCAATAGGCAGTTGTAATCTGTAACACACCTCGTTCAATCTTCTCAGGACTTTGAAGGGCCCCCACAAACCGCCGACCCAGCTTCCGGCAGGGCAGGCGGAGGGGCAGGTTTCGAGTCGAGAGCCAGACTCGATCTCCCGGTGCGTACACCGGCCCCTCACTGCGGTGGCGATCGGCGCTCGCCTTCTGTTGACGGATGGCACGCTGCAGATGGACATGGGCAGCGTCCCACGTCTCTTCTGAGCGCCGAATCCACTCGTCCACCGCAGGGGCCTCGGTCTGGCTCTCGTGCCACGGTGCCAGGACCGGCTGATACCCTAAAATACACTGGAAAGGTGTTAATCCGGTGGAGGAGTGGCGGAGAGAGTTCCGGGCCATCTCTGCCCAGGGGATATACCTCGACCACTCCTCCGGCCGGTCCCGGCAATAGGACCTCAAAAACCTACCCACATCCTGGTTAACACGTTCAACCTGCCCATTGCTCTCTGGGTGGTACCCCGAGGTAAGGCTAACCGAGACCCCCAGGCGTTCCATAAAGCCCCCCAGACTCTGGAGGTGAACTGGGGACCTCGGTCGGACACAATATCCTCGGGGACCCCATAGTGCCGGAACACGTGGGTAAAGAGGGCCTCGGCGGTCTGTAGGGCAGTAGGGAGACCCGGCAGTGGGAGGAGACGACAGGCCTTAGAAAACCGATCCACAACGACCAAAATGGTAGTATTACCCTGGGAAGGGGGTAGATCGGTCACAAAATCTACAGATAGGTGGGACCATGGTCGTTGTGGAACGGGCAGAGGATGTAACTTACCCCTGGGCAAATGTCTAGGTGCCTTACACTGGGCACACACCGAGCAGGAGGAGACATAAACCCTCACATCCCTGGCTAACGTTGGCCACCAGTATTTCACGCTAAGGCAGTGCACCGTCCCACCAATACCAGGATGTCCAGAGGAGGGTGATGTATGAGCCCACGAAATAAGCCGATCACGAACCTCGAGCGGAACGTACGTCCGCCCCACAGGACACTCGGGGGGAGTAGGGTCGGTACGCAGCGCCCCGCTCGATTTCCGCATCGACCTCCCATACTACCGGAGCCACCAGACAAGACTTCGGCAGTATGGAAGTAGGCTCAATGGACCTCTCCTCCGTGTCATACTGTCGGGACAGTGCGTCTGCCTTACCGTTCTGGGACCCAGGGATGTATGTGATCTTAAACACAAACCGGGTTAGGAACATGTTCCACCTAGCCTGACGAGGGTTCAATCTCCTAGCTGCCCGGATGTACTCCAGGTTGCGGTGATCAGTCAGAATGAGAAAAGGGTGTTGAGCCCCCTCAAGCCAATGCCTCCACACCTTTAGGGCCTGGACTACAGCTAACAGCTCCCTGTCCCCAACGTCATAATTGCGCTCCGCCGAGCTGAGCTTCTTGGAGTAGAACGCACAGGGGCGGAGCTTAGGTGGCGTGCCGGACCGTTGTGACAGGACTGCCCCTATACCGGTCTCGGATGCGTCCACCTCTACTTGGAAAGGCAAAGAGGGATCCGGATGTGCCAGCACCGGGGCCGAAGCGAACAGGTTCTTCAGCTTGACAAATGCCCTGTCCGCCTCAGCTGACCACCGCAAGCGCACCGGACCCCCCTTTAGCAGGGACGTAATGGGAACTGCAACCTGTCCAAAACCCCGGATAAACCTCCGGTAGTAATTAGCAAAACCCAAGAACCGCTGCACCTCTTTTACGGTGGTTGGAGTTTGCCAATTACGCACAGCTGATACCCGATCTACCTCTATCTCCACGCCAGACGCGGACAACCGATAACCCAAAAAGGAGACGGACTCCTGGAAGAACAGGCATTTCTCTGCCTTGACATACAAGTCATGCTCCAACAGTCGTCTCAATACTCGGGCGCACCTGGGCTACATGCTCGGCTCGTGTAGAAGAATACACTAGAATGTCGTCAATGTACACCACTACACCCTGCCCATGCATGTCCCGGAAAATCTCATCAACAAAGGATTGGAAGACTGAAGGAGCATTCATTAACCCATACGGCATGACGAGATACTCGTAATGACCCGAGGTGGTGCTAAATGCTGTTTTCCATTCATCCCCCCTTAATGCGCACCAAATTGTACGCGCTCCTGAGATCCAACCTTGTGAAGAAACGCGCTCCGCGTAATGACTCCGTCATCGCCGCAATCAGTGGAAGTGGGTAACTGTATTTTACTGTGATCTGATTGAGACTACGGTAATCAATACACGGGCGCAATCCCCCGTCCTTCTTCTTCACAAAGAAGAAACTCGAGGAAACCGGAGAAGTAGAGGGCCGTATGTATCCCTGTGCCAAGGACTCGGCTATGTAAGTCTCCATAGCCGCAGTCTCCTCTTGAGACAGGGGATACACACGACTCCTGGGAAAAGCTGCTCCGGTCTGGAGATTTATCGCACAGTCCACCTGTCTATGAGGAGGTAGCCGTGCTGCTCTCGATTTGCTAAACGCTAGTGCTAAATCCTCATACTCGGGGGAATGCGCAGTGCGGGCACTTGGTTCGGACTCTCTACCGAGGTCGCCCCTATGGAAACACCTAGACATCTCCCTACACACTGGGCAGACCACTCCATAAGAGCCCTCTGTTGCCACGCTATGGTAGGATCGTGGGTGCTTAACCAGGGAAGCCCCAACACCACTGGGTACGCAGGAGAGTCAATCAGATAGAACTGAATGATTTCCTCATGACCCCCTGCGTAGTCATCGTCAGCCGGTGCCGTGACATCCCTGATTAGACCCGACCCCAACGGCCGGCTGTCTAACGCATGGACAGGGAATGGAACTTCTACCGGCCGAAGGGGGAATTCCTAACCTAGCACAAAATGCCCGATCAATAAAGTTCCCAGCTGCGCCTGAATCTACTAGCGCCTTATGCTGGGAATGAGGTGCCACCTGTGGAAAACGCACAGGAATGCTCATGTGACCAACAGAGAGCTCTGGGTAAGTGGGGCGCCTACTCACCTGAAATGACTCCCCAGTGCGTGACCTGTTGTCCCCTCTCTCAGAAGACCCTCCCCAGCACCTGGCCGCGGTGTGTCCTCCACGGCCACAGTTGGTGCAGGGATTGGCCCTCCTCGGGTTCTCCCTCCTCCTCTCTCTAGCGCCAGCACCCCGAGCTCCATAGGAATTGGCTCAGAGGTGCTGGAGGATGGAATGGACGACCCCCACTCGGGACGTCCGCGGGCGGCCAGCAGGGTGTCAAGCCTGATGGAGATGTCCACCAGCTGGTCGAAGCATAGGTTGGTGTCCCTGCAGGCCAGCTCACGACGAACGTCCTCTCGCAGGCTACACCGATACTGGTCGATGAGGGCCCTCTCATTCCATCCCGCATCCGCAGCTAACGTCCGGAACTCCAGTGCGAACTCCTGTGCGCTCCTCTTCTCCTGTCGGAGGTAGAACAGACGCTCCCCGCCGCCTTCCCTTCAGGTGGGTGATCGAAGACTGCCCGGAAGCGGCGGGAGAACTCAGCGTAGGTGATGGTAGCTGCGTCTATTCTCCTCCATTCGGCGTTGGCCCATTCCAACGCCTTACCGGATAGACAGGAGATGAGGGCGGCGACGCTCTCGTATCCCGAGGGCGCTGGGTGTATAGTAGCCAGGTATAGTTCTATCTGCAGGAGGAAACCCTGACACCCGGCTGCAGAACCGTTCATATGCCCTCGGGAGCGAGAGCCGAATGCCACTGGGTTCCGGTGCTGAGAGAGGAGGACTGGTCGTTGGTGATGGGATCGTGGGTGATGGCGTGGGCACTTCCCTCGTCACCAAGCGACTCATCTTGTTGGACACCTCGTCAAGGGCGGCCTCAAGTTGCTGGAACAAGATGTCTTGATAGCGTAACGGCTCCTCCAGCAACCTGGGTGCCGCTACTGCTCCTGCTGACTCCATGATGGTGTGTTGTTCTGTCAAGAGGTGAGGTGTATGTGGGGTGGAAGTCAGGCGCAGGACACCGAGGCTCAGTCCAACAGAGTTTACTCAAATAATCCAACAAGGAAACGGTAAACAAACTGCCTCGAAAAACACAGAGGCGAGCATTACGCACAATGCGTAAAACACTAAAACAGAAAACAAGAAACGAAACACGCAGCACTACGACAGGCGAACAACAACACACAATCCTACTAAGCAAACAGACAGAACTTATAGGACAGGTGATCAATAAACAATTGGACACAGGTGTGACAGACAGACAAAAGCAATCACACACAGAACAAAGATCGGTGGCAGCTAGTACTCCGGGGACGGCGACCGCCGACGCCTGCTCGTACAAGGAGGAGGAGCAGCCTCGGCAGAATCCGTGACAAAAACCAAAGTTCCAAAGGCTGGGCATAATATAGTGTATAAGAGGTCATACAATACGTTTTTTTGTAGTGATTCCTATGTTGTTGATGTAAATAATATTTGTTGGTCCGTGGTGTGTAATGAGGAGCAACCAGACACTGCACTTGACACATTTATGAAATTGCTTATTCCAGTAACTAAGAAGCATGGGCTCCCGAGTGGCGCAGCGGTCTAAGGCACTGCATCTCAGTGCTTGAGGTGTCACTACAGACCCCCTGGTTCGATTCCAGGCTATATCACAACCGGCCGTGATTGGGAGTCCAATAGGGCGGCGCACAATTGGCCCATCGTCGTCTGGGTTTGGCTGGTGTAGGCCGTCATTGTAAATAAGAATTTGTTCTTAACTGACTTGCCTAGTTAAATAAAGGTAAAAAACATCAATAATAATTTTACAGGCTGTCAAAGTGGTGACTAAAGGTAATAACTAATGTCTAAATTGGTAGGCCTAACCGTTTAAAAAATGCACCCATTAAGAACATGTTAAATCCCTGTGGATTGATGAGGAATTGAAAAATTGTATGGTTGAGAGGGATGAAGCAAAACAAATGGCAAATAAGTCTGGCTGCACAACCGATTGGCAAATGTACTGCAAATTGACAAATCATGTGACTAAAAATAAGAAATTATACTATGAAACAAAGATGAATGATAGTAAAAAGCTCTGGAGCACCTTAAATGAATTTTTTTACAAAAAGGCAAACTCATCTCCATCATTCATTGAATCAGATGGCTCATTAATCACAAACCCCACTGATATTGCCAATTACTTTAATTATTTTTTCATTGGCAAGATTAGCAAACTTAGGCATGACATGCCAGCAACAAACGCTGACACTACACATCCAAGTATAACTGATCAAATTATGAAAGGCAAGCATTGTAATTTTGAATTCCGTAAAGTGAGTGTGGAAGAGGTGAAAAACGTATTGTTGTCTATCAACAATGACAAGCCACCGGGGTCTAACAACTTGAATGGACAATTACTGAGGATAATAGCGGACGATATCACCTCTCCTATTTGCCATATCTTCAATTTAAGCCTACTAGAAATTGTGTGCCCTCAGGCCAAGAGGGAAGCAAAAGTCATTCCGCTACCTAAGAATAGTAAAGCCCCCTTTACTGGCTCAAATAGCCAACCAATCAGCCTGTAACCAACCCTTAGTAAACTTTTGGGAAATTGTGTTTGACCAGATACAATGTTATTTTACAGTAAACAAATTGACAACAGACTTTCAGCATGCTTATGTGGAAGGCCATTCAACACACACAGCATTTACACAAATGACTGATGATTGGCTGAGAGAAATTGATGATAAAAAGATTGTGGGGGCTGATTTGTTAGACTTCAGTGCGGCTTTTGACATTATCGATCATAGTCTGCTGCTAGAAAAAGGTATGCGTTATGGCATTACACCCCCTGCTATATTGTGGATAAAGAGTTACCTGTCTAACGGAACACAGAGGATGTTCTTTAATGGAAGCCTCTCCAACATAATCCAGGTAGAATCAGGAATTCCCCAGGGCAGCTGTCTAGGCCCATTACTTTTTTCAATATTTACTAATGACATGCCACTGGCTTTGAGTTAAGCCAGTGTGTCTATGTATGCGAATGACTCAACACTATACACATCAGCTACTACAACGACTGAAATGACTACAACACTTAACATAGAGCTGCAGTTAGTTTCAGAATGGGTGGCAAGGAATAAGTTAGTCCTAAATATTTCGAAAACTAAAAGCATTGCATTTAGGACAAATCATTCACTAAACCCTAAACCTCAACTAAATCTTGTAATGAATAATGTGGAAATTGAGCAAGTTGAGTACACTGCTTGGAGTAACCCTGGATTGTAAACTGTCATGGTCAAAACATGTTGATACAACAGTAGCTAAGATGGGGAGAAGTCTGTCTATAATAAAGCGCTGCTCGGCCTTCTTAACAATACTATCAACAAGGCAGGTCCTACAGGCTCTAGTTTTGTCCCACCTGGACTACTGTTAAGTCGTGTGGTCAGGTGCCACAAAGAGGGACTTAGGAAAATTACAATTGGCTCAGAACAGGGCAGCACGGCTGGCCCTTAAATGTTCACGGAGAGCTAACATTAATGATATGCATGTCAATCTCTTATGGCTCAAAGTGGAGGAGAGATTGACTTCATCACTACTTGTTTTTGTAAGAAGTGTTGACAAGCTGAATGCACCGAGCTGTCTGTTTAAACTACTATCACACAGCTCGTACACCCATGCACACCCCACAAGACATGCCACCAGAGGTCTCTTCACAATCCAGAGGTACTACATAGAGAAATGACTACATGGAACTCTATTCCACATCAGGTAACTGATACAAGCAGTAGAATCAGATTTAAAATAAAGATAGAAATACACCTTATGGAACAGTGTGGACTGTGAAGAGACACACACAGTTACAGACACATGCATCCACACACGGGCGCTAGCACATGCACTCTACACACACGTACATTGTGGTATTGTTGTATGATGGTATCGTGCATTTTGTGTTGTGGATATGTAGTGGTGTAGCGATTTTATATGATGTACTGTTTTATCTTTTGTTTTATGTGTAAGTGTCTTGATGTGTTTGGACCCCAGGAAGAGTAGGTGCTGCCTTGGCAGCAGCTAATGGGGATCCCTAATAAAATACTAATACAAAATACTATGATGCAGTCACCACCATGCTTGAAAATAAGAAGGCAGTTACTCAGTGATGTGTTGTGTTGGATTTGCCCCAAACATAAGGCTTTGCATTTAGGCCAAAAAGTGTATTCCTTTGCCGTGTTTTTTATTTATTGCAATATTACTTTAGTGCCTTGTTGCATTCAAGAAAATGTATGCACTCACTAACTGTAAGTCGCTCTGGATATGAGCGTCTGCTAAATGACTCAAATGTAAATGTAAGATGCATGTTTTGGAATATTTGTGTGTCTGGGTGGTTTAATACATAATCTACAGCATAATTATTAACTTGACCATGCTTAAAAAGATATTCAATTTTTGATTTGCTATTGTTACCCATCTACCAATCACTGCCCTTCTTTATGAGGCTTTCGAAAATCTCCCTAGTCTTTGTAGTTTGAAATTCAATACTTGACTGAGGGACTTTACAGATGTCGTATGGGGGACAGAGGAAAGGGTAGTCATTAAAAAATAATGTCAACCTCTTATTTTACACAGAGTGAGTCCATGTAACTTATTATGTGATTTGTTAAGCCTAATTTTACTCCTGAACTAATTTAGGCTTGCTGAATACTTATGCAACGACTATATTTTTGTTATCTAATTTGTATTAATCTTTTTTAAATGTTAGAATTTTTTCTTCCACTTTGATACAGTATTACCGATTATTTTGAGTAGATTGTTGACAAAAAAATTCAATTCAATCCATTTTAATCCCACTTTGTAACACAATAAAATGTGAAGAAATCCAAGGGGTATGACTACTTTGCAAGGCACTGTATACCTTTTTTACCACTACATATCTTACATCTCTGACTATGATACTATTCCCAAGCAAGGGCTACTATATTTTTGACCCTGAACAATAATCACTGTCAACATTGTTCAGTCCAGTAACAAGACAGAATCTGTGAGAGAAGTGTTGAGTGCACATGATCCAAACACTTCGTCAAGGCTGAGTTGCCACAGCAGTTGTTGCAGGTATTGTGTCCTCTCCGATAACATACTATAGGATTAACTTGAATGTCCCCAAGGGGAAAATTCTCTTAGACACTTAGTACTGCTATATACAAAATAGACACTGTACATTACACACTCAACATAATACATACATTGCACGTTACCCTTACACATTGTACACTTCTCATATAGCCACATACATAACACATTGCCCATTCCCTTATTCTGTCAGTGGAGTACTAACACAGCTCAGCTTTACTTATTGCTGTTTAGGTATTTGATGGAAATGGGAATGAAGGAGTGCTTATACCTGTTCAGCTTAACCGTAGGGACTGTATAGCGCCTGCCTAAGTGGAGGAGCTGATACTTGAAGTGAAGTACATGAGAGGGATCTGAAATAATATAGGGGGGTCTACATAAGGCATTCGTAACACCTGTATGAAACCAGTCATTAGTCATGACACCTACATGAATGTTGCAGTGTAATTCGTAACAGGCTTCATAACACAATTGTGTTATGACTGTTTTCATAAAGCTGGTATAAATGCCTTACCCCCAATAGTAAAGTGTTACCTAATTTCCTAGTATACTGTATACTGTATCAACTTCTATCCCAGATTATCTTCTAAATGCGTATATAGGCTACTAGACTTAGCCTATTGATCCATTATTAGCTAAGGCAATTTTAGAAGTCGTGTTAAACTTTCAACAATCAGCAATCCAGAGCAATGGCAGTTATACCTTTTCCAAAGAAAGGTTCAGGAAAAACTGTTCTTACTCCATTATGGCATCAATACAATAGAGTACAATGAGGTTTTTTTAACCGTCAATCGATACGACTGATTTCTCAATGACTGTCCCCCGGGGGACCATCCATCTCCAGTCAGTTACTACGGGGGTTGACGTGAGATATACGGCCCATTGAGCGCCATACTGCTGACTGTAGAACAGTGGGGTTATTTGATGACCCCATATGGTGTGTTTTGCGTCACACTCAGCAGATCAGTGACAGAAATGACCGTTCGATCCCAGGCTGTGTCACAGCTGGCCGTGACCGGGAGACCCATGAGGCGGCGCACAATTGGCACAGCGTCGTCCGGGTTAGGGGAGGGTTTGGCCGGCCGGATTTCCTTGTCCCATCGCGCTCTAGCGACTCCTTGTGGCGGGCCGGGCGCCTGGAAGCTGACTTTGGTTGCCAGCTGGACGGTGTTTCCTCCAACACATTGGTGCGGCTGGCTTCCAGGTTAAGCGAGCAGTGTGTCAAGAAGCAGTGCGGCTTGGCAGGGTTGTGTTTTGGAGGACGCATGGCTCTCGACCTTCGCCTCTCCTGAGTCCGTAGGGGAGTTGCAGCGATGGGACAAGACTGCAACTAACAATTGGATATCACGAAATTGGGGAGAAGTAAAAAAATACACAAAAAAATGAACATATATATATATATATATATATATATATATATATATATGAAATTACCGTTCTCACACACACTGACACACTCGCACACACACACATCGAGAAGTGATTCCGTCAACATAGCAGATCAGTGACAGATATGATAGTTACCAGTGGTGTGTATTCATGGACAAGAAATTGGCCAAGAAAAATACATAAAATAATGTATCTTTCGTCTCTCTGTGTTTCTTCATTTTCATTCAATTCGCAAGAGGCTGAATGTATCTCACCGAGACAGGATCAGAGGGAGCGAAACAGCGCCCCTCTGTCTCTGTATGTGTAGGCTAAAAGCGTATGACATTGTTGCCGCCCGTAGCATTGAATGCCAGGGAAGCCAGCGAGCATTTGGCATCCCTTGATAAAAACAAAACATAAAATAATAGCCAATCAGCATTGAGCTAAACTGATTGATCTCAACTGTGAATGGTCCTGACGCACCAAAAAAAAGTGTGAAGGGAAGACAGTTTGCATTTGTCTTCACTCCAATCACATTGCATGGAGAGCATACGTCATTGACACAAACCTGTTGTGCATCTCGTTGTGTTGTTGTCCTCCAGTGGCTAGCTACCTAGCAAAAATTGGCCCTTTCCTGAATTAACCATCGACGGCGATAGGGATTTGGACTTCTGGTTTTACTTAATTCTCCATACTGGCCAATGATTATAATGGCGATTCTGTTCCAACCATAAATTCATACATTGTGCCCCTGGCCTGAGGGTGTAGAAGGCTAACATTAACTAGCTAACGTTGCCCATGAAAGGAAGTTAGGCTAGCGAGCAAGCATTTTAGCCATGTAGCCTAGGACAACAAAAAATGAAAGCTGTACTGTATGACAGAGTGATAGACCGTTTCGTCAACATGAAGGAGAGGAGGATGGCATTGGAGTTTCTCTACAAGTAGGGTGAGTCAACATGTTTTTTCTACTGTTTGTGTGCACGAACGCGCGCACACACACACACAGAAATCAGAACCATGGACAGCCACATCATATTTTGCTTAGGTTGATTGGACTAAATAGTTTTTGGTATCTTTTAGTTGTTACTGTATTAGACTAAGCATAGGTGATTTGAAGATGTTGAATTGTTGAAGTTGAAATGGTGCTGGAATAGTGGAGGCAGCTCCTGTTTTCTTTGCAACTTGCGGTAACTCTCCATGGTTCTAAAACAATAGTTGTTTAGTGGTCTGAAAATGTCGGAAACATTAACTTGCTTGACCAAGCTGTAGGTCATGTAAGTGTTTGTTACATGCAATATGCTTTGTGGACTTCACCGGACAGAGGTTGCTCTCCGGTTTTGTGATGAAACAGAGGTGTAGTTGAATTTATTCTGCCACTGTGTCTTCTTATTGTCTCGGCCTTAGGCCTATATATCATCGTCGCAAGACATATGAACTAACAGGTTATAGAGCAAACAACGCAATTATCACAACACCTTTTTTTTTCTGGCTTGGCTTCCCCAGTGATTTTACCCATGCACTACTACTGCAGTTCACACATGCACACACACACTCAGACCACTACACACAGAGAGAGAGAGAGAGAGAGAGAGAGAGAGAGAGAGAGAGAGAGAGAGAGAGAGATAATAAAGCCCCTTTTGACTTAAATTGAGGGAGAGATAGACTTGCTTTCATCCTCTAGTGCCAGGATAGTGTGTTATATCGATTTCATTAGTTCAATTTTGAACTAATTCCACTTTGATTCCAAAACACACCTTGCAGCCCAAGGCAGTATCTGTAACCTGCCAGGAAATCTAATTTAGTGGCCCACATGGAATTCAGTCGATACTGGAGGATAATTTAATTTAAATTACTGAAAAGCCCTCATAGAAAACTATGGGCAAAATACAATTAATCCCTTGAATTGACTAAATAGGTCTTTAATTGACCTCAAATCTGCTATACGTTTTGAGTTGTGTAACAAACACTTTGAGGCACAGCAGTCACTTTACAATGGTATAGGCATGACATGCCAAATTGATGAGAGAAAAAGGGCGGAGACAATTTGAACATTAGAAAACATTTACCTTGATGAGTTTGCACCTGATCTGGGCCGACACCATATGGCTGTTCCGCAGGTTCCCCACTCGGAACATGAGACACAACTTCCCGTCCCGTTGCGAGATAACGGCATCCTGGCTAAACATGAGCGTCTCCGCGCGCTTCTTCGGCTGGGACATCTTGATAAACATGCAGCCGATAAGAAATGCGTCCACTATAGAACCCAGGAGAGACTGGAAGAGAAAAAGAATAATGCCTTCCGGACACTTTTCTGTGATGTAGCGGTAACCATAGCCGATAGTAGCCTCTGTTTCAATGAAGAACAAGAAAGCAGACGGAAAGTTGTAGACGTTCGTGACGCACGGGGTGTATGACGAGTCGTGGCCTTGTGGTTTGATGTCACCGCGGATGTAGGCTATTATCCACCACATAGATGCCATAACGAGCCAGGCTACCGTGTAGGTTAATATAAATATGAGTAGGTTCCAACGCCACTTCAGGTCGACGAGCGTGGTGAAAAGATCGGAGATATATCGGCTTGTCTCCCCGCCAAGGTTACCATGCTGGACGTTACAGCGGCCGTTCTTCTCCACAAACCGCTGGCGCTTTCTCTTCACGGGTGCAGAGACAGTCATGTCCCGTTTGGTGTTCACTACCTCGTAGTCCTCGCCAAATTTCCTGCGTATCGCAGACATAATGACCGATTTGCGCTGAACCAAATTGGCTTTACGCAAGCTTGGCACCACTATTCAAGAGATGCAATAATATTCACTTGCTCGTCATGAGATGATCCTGCTTGTAGGTTAATTAATAGTGATAACAAAAAAGATACATTACAATCCATGTATCAGTCGAATAAATATGCATTCTAGCATTTATTGACACCTCAGTCCTTGTTGGCCAACTTTTATGTAGTCCCGGGCTTCACATCGTTGTTGTGATGTGACAGTATGACAGAAGCTCACTGAAAAATGCAAATGATGTGTCCTTGAAAAATCCAAACGGATCCAAGCCGATTGTCCTCCTTCCGCGCTGGAGACCACTCCAGGAGTGGCATGTTCTTCGGGCTCGCCCCACAAGCTGCTGCTGTCTGCTTGGGCACGCGTTCAGTCAGATGATAGACTTCTGAAGAGCTGCAGCACTTGCTGACAGGTGTAGCCGATACTGTGTTCGTCGCTGTAGGGGGAGGGAGGGAGGGTGAATTTGCCTCTTTGTCCAACCCAATCAGGTATGAGCAGAGAAAGTTACAGTATAGCGCAAAGGACTTATGGTTCATATTCTCCTATTTCCCCACTGTGCTATCAATATAATATTATTTACCTAGGCCTAGAGGCTTCATTGTGTGAAATTTGCACATGACTAATTCGGACATACAACAAAACAGCTTGACTATGATACAGTAAAGCTATAATCATGTTTATTTCCAGGACCCTGCCAATTTGATCTATAACAATTTAGTTCCCCCTAGTGATACGTGGTTGGAAGTGCAACTCTCAACTTTATAGGATATATTATAGCCTACAATTATGAAAGTAAATTATAAGTGTACATGCATGTAAAGGATGATTTGCACATGTAAAATATGCGTTGCACCTGTCAGTGAGTTGCCCTAATCAGTTTTGTATTTGCAAAAAATATTTGCAAACATGTAACTTCTTTTGAGAATAAATGCAACACTCGCAAGCACGTGATGTGTGAATAAATACAACAACACTTGCAAACATGTAACTTGATATGTGAATAAATTCAATAAGATTTGCAAGCATGCAACTCAATTTGAGAATGAATGCAACTCATTTAGGCTTGTTGCGACTGGTTAATCTTCTTCTGTGAATCAAAACGACATTTGCTGATGTCGGATCTGCACACTAAGAGTTTTGTAACTACTTTTAAGAGCTGCTCTGCAAGCAAGTAGCAGCAGAGAAAAACAGACAGCTCTGGTGGCTTTTTCTTCCGACCAATCAGATGAGATGTTGTCATTCTGGAATGTGCTTTCAAACAGAGGTCCAGGGTTCCAGTATGGAAGCTAGCTAGCTAGCCTCTTTTCAATTGAAATTACATGGCTAGTTAACAAGCTAGCTAGCATTAGAGCCTTTTGGCTAGCCTGTGGTTCTTACATTGTGTAACAGAGCAATAGGTCTAGCTATGTACTTGCAATTTGGTTTAGACTAACATTAGTTTAGAAAATACTTGTTTGCTCTGTGTATATTTGGTGTGTAGTTGTTTTGCTTTGCTAGTTAGCAAGCTGAGATATCTGCTCAAGTTGGCTAATGTTAGCTAGCTTGTTAATAATGTTTTGAGGAGAACAGGCTAGCTCCCTGTAAAATTAAGACAAGAGGAAGAAGATTAGATGTTCAGTTGCTTCATCTGGCTGATGCAGTGCCCAGACAAGATGAGAGCAAACTGCTATAGAGATTTTTTTAAAAGGGGAGATCTCTCAGATT
Organism: Coregonus clupeaformis; assembly: GCF_020615455.1. Classification (NCBI taxonomy): domain Eukaryota; kingdom Metazoa; phylum Chordata; class Actinopteri; order Salmoniformes; family Salmonidae; genus Coregonus; species Coregonus clupeaformis. The sequence continues at coordinate 33,017,577 of NC_059192.1, read as the reverse complement.
CTATCTTGATTAGCTTGCTAGATGTCAATGTTGAACCAATGCAATGATATACATTTTATTAGCTTGCTATATGAGCTACTTTTCCTGAAAATGTCTATCTGATATAGCTAGCTAGTTGTTGTTGTTCAAGTGCAATGTCCGTTAAATGTTACAGCCACAACATCATGATCATGTAGTCATGCATACCTAGAACAACATCATCTAGCTAGCTATAATATCAGATATACATTTTCAGGAAAAGCATGGATAGAGCTAGCTATCTGTAGTAACATTATTATTTGAAACCACCACATGTTACATTTCATATTATGTTTTAATATATTTGTACTGTATTGCTATCTGTCTCAAGTTGTACAAATCATCAGCATGAAGAATACTGAATTCTGTTGAATTGTCAAGTGGACTGAATTCTCATTAAAATATTGTTGTGCCTCTCTTTCAGATCTCTTTCCTCTGCCTCTGCTAGCCACACAACCACTGCCTCGTAGTGGTTGGGTAAGCTCCCTCCTGCTTGGCCCTGTCCAGGGGTGACATTAAACGGGGCCACGGTGTCTCCCAACCCCCCTGTCTCATTCCCCAGTAATTATTTTGCAATAGCTTATGTTCCGTGGAGCTAGGGTCAACTTGTCTTATCTGGACCCGTATTCACAAAGCGTCTTAGAGTAGGAGTGCTGTTCTAGGATCAGTTTTTCCTTTTAGATCATAATGAATGAAATTATATTGACTAGAGGGACCTGACCTAGATCAGCGCTCCTACTCTAGTGGCGCATTTCTATATAGGATTTAGCCCAGTGAATATGGGCCCTGGTGTAATGTGTGATCTTAGGCATGCTCCCACAATCCCCCCACCACCCCCTTTCTCTCTGTGTCTCCCCTCCCGGAGGACCTGAGCCCCAGGTCGGGCTGCCGTTCCGACTGCAGCTATGGTCCCCTTGCCTGATATCACTGTGCGTACTACCTTGTCCGGGACCCCTGCTGATCAAGCCAGGTAGTTACTCTGCTTCTGCCTCTGCATTGCTTGGTCTTTGATGTTTTAGGCTGGGTGATGAACACTCCTCAATGAACACTCCTCAATCTATTGTACATGGAACAACAAAGTTAATATTCCCTTTTGTCAATAACAGCTTCTACACATCATGGCAACATGCTTGACTGAAAAAATCTTTAAACATGTCTTTAGACTTTATGGATGTTATCAGAGTGATGCTGTTGTTAATCAGATTTCATATTATCAAATCAAATCAAATTTGATTGGTCACATACACATATTTAGCATATTTGCGGGTGTAGCGAAATGCTTATATGTATTGAATATACCAATATGTCAAAGTTATAAATTAGGAAAGATGATGCTGTTCAGAATAACAACATGACTGTTGATGTTCATTGTGATACTGTATGTTTCTTGTTGAATATGAAATATAGTGAAACAAAATGTGACTCGTTTCAGGAAACTAAGCCTATGTCGCACGTCACTACTTCACAGGAGCGCCATTAGAACGTAAACTTTTTTTAAAAATCAAAATGTGTTTTTTGGCAGAAATGCCTTCTGGAACATGTGAACTTTCATTTGCCTTAATAACAAACTTGTATGCCATCTGTAAATACGAATAAAATGTTAAATTACGAGCCTAGTTGGTTTAGCCATGGAAAAAGACAGCAACCTTCCCGCTAGCCATGATTGGCTGAGATAATAGTCCCCTGTAGCTCAGTTGGTAGAGCATGGCGCTTGCAACGCCAGGGTTGTGGGTTCGTTTCCCACGGGGGGCCAGTATGAAAATGTATGCACTCACTAACTGTAAGTCGCTCTGGATAAGAGCGTCTGCTAAAAGACACAAAAAAATAATGAGTGGGCTGGACATGCCGAGAGATGAGTTCGGATTGGTCTGCCATGTAGCACGCTTCTGTCTATAATATGAGCTGGTCAGTATGTGTAGGTAATCCTTTCTAACAGGGCTTTTTTGAAATATATCACGTACTAGAACTGCATAAGTGTTGCTCTCCACTTTCTGGAGGACCAAGTTTTGAAATCAGTGGAATTAGAGTATGATATCTAAGGAGATGGAGAAAATTCTGGCGTTTGATTGCAAATATGCAGACGGAGTCGAAAAGAGAACACACGGAAGGCTGTTGTATAAAGCACCTGTCTCCGGATTACATCTTCAAACTAAGGGCAACCATGGCATCCGTGACAGAGAGGGAGAAGCGTCCATCCATGTACAGTGGGGGAAAAAAGTATTTAATCAGCCACCAATTGTGCAAGTTCTCCCACTTAAAAAGATGAGAGAGGCCTGTAATTTTCATCATAGGTACACGTCAACTATGACAGACAAATTGAGAAAAAAATTCCAGAAAATCACATTGTAGGATTTTTTATGAATTTATTTGCAAATTATGGTGGAAAATAAGTATTTGGTCACCTACAAACTAGCAAGATTTCTGGTCGCACAGACCTGTAACTTCTTCTTTAAGAGGCTCCTCTGTCCTCCACTCGTTACCTGTATTAATGGCATCTGTTTGAACTTGTTATCAGTATAAAAGACACCTGTCCACAACCTCAAACAGTCACACTCCAAACTCCACTATGGCCAAGACCAAAGAGCTGTCAAAGGACACCAGAAACAAAATTGTAGACCTGCACCAGGCTGGGAAGACTGAATCTGCAATAGGTAAGCAGCTTGGTTTGAAGAAATCAACTGTGGGAGCAATTATTAGGAAATGGAAGACATACAAGACCACTGATAATCTCCCCTCGATCTGGGGCTCCACGCAAGATCTCACCCCCGTGGGGTCAAAATGATCACAAGAACGGTGAGCAAAAATCCCAGAACCACACGGGGGGGACCTAGTGAATGACCTGCAGAGAGCTGGGACCAAAGTAACAAAGCCTACCATCAGTAACACACTACGCCGCCAGGGACTCAAATCCTGCAGTGCCAGACGTGTCCCCCTGCTTAAGCCAGTACATGTCCAGGACCGTCTGATGTTTGCTAGAGTGCATTTGGATGATCCAGAAGAGGATTGGGAGAATGTCATATGGTCAGATGAAACCAAAATAGAACTTTTTTGGTAAAAACTCAACTCGTCGTGTTTGGAGGACAAAGAATGCTGAGTTGCATCCAAAGAACACCATACCTACTGTGAAGCATGGGGGTGGAAACATCATGCTTTGGGGCTGTTTTTCTGCAAAGGGACCAGGACGACTGATCCGTGTAAAGGAAAGAATGAATGGGGCCATGTATCGTGAGATTTTGAGTGAAAACCTCCTTCCATCAGCAAGGGCATTGAAGATGAAACGTGGCTGGGTCTTTCAGCATGACAATGATCCCAAACACACCGCCCGGGCAACGAAGGAGTGGCTTCGTAAGAAGCATTTCAAGGTCCTGGAGTGGCCTAGCCAGTCTCCAGATCTCAATCCCATAGAAAATCTTTGGAGGGAGTTGAAAGTCCGTGTTGCCCAGCGACAGCCCCAAAACATCACTGCTCTAGAGGAGATCTGCATGGAGGAATGGGCCAAAATAACAGCAACAGTGTGTGAAAACCTTGTGAAGACATACAGAAAACGTTTGACCTGTGTCATTGCCAACATAGGGTATATAACAAAGTATTGAGAAACTTTTGTTATTGACCAAATACTTATTTTCCACCATAATTTGCAAATAAATTCATAAAAAATCCTACAATGTGATTTTCTGTATTTTCTTTCCTCATTTTGTCTGTCATAGTTGACGTGTACCTATGATGAAAATTACAGGCCTCTCTCATCTTTTTAAGTGGGAGAACTTGCACAATTGGTGGCTGACTAAATACTTTTTTCCCCCACTGTATACGGGCAAGAGAGTCTAGCTAGCTACATTTTCAGATATTACACGTTTGTAATTTTGCATTGCTAGTTATAGCCTAATGTTAGCTAGCTAACATTGAACCTGGTTGGTTAGCTACCTGCAGATTCACGCAGGGTAGTAACATTATGAATTGGGATTATGGTTCATTGTTTAGCTAGCTAGCTACATGTCTAATCAAAAGACTCCACTATGCAAGTAACTATTTCAATAGAATGTTTATGATGCCGCTGCGACAACTATCAATAGACGTAGCTGGTAAATTCTTTCTGGCTATCTACTACTATTTCAGAGCACTCTCGTCTGAGCGTGCCAGAGCGCAGAATAACTGATGAATTTACGAACGTTCAACACCTGTTGAATATGGCCAGTGTCAGTAAACGTTGGCAAAAAAGCGTAATGAAATTGTTGCCGCCAGCACAGTTGCAGTTACCAACGTTCTGGATAACATAAAAACAGCCTATCCAGCTCTGCTAGGGCAAGTAAAATCGTCAGAGTGAGCTGTTCTCTCATTTGTATCTGGAACTAGCTAGGAAGCTAGCCAACGTTAGCCAGTTAGCTTGGGTGCTTGACTGCTGTTGTTAGGACAGAATGCTCAGATCAACCCTACTTTTTGGCCAGAGCGTCCAGTTAGCGCTCTGAACGCGCCGAGAGCTACGCTCTGAATTTACGAATGGCCAATCTGACAACGCTCTGAGTTTACGAACACCCAGAGCACACTGGCACTCCAGATTAAATTTACGAACACACCCGTAGTATAAACCAGCCTTTAGTCTTGAAATCTTTGGTTGTACATAGACTCACATGTGAATCCTTAAAGAGATGGGTGGGGCTAAAGCTTAAGAGGGTGTGAACGATGCTGAATGGGTGTAGACACAGAAGAGCTCTTCAGTAGGTACCAAAACATTCAAGGACCATTTTCTCAAAAGTGATGTTACAAGTTTATCAACTTTCCCATTGTTCCTCAACTGTAGTGTATGATATACCATTTTCTAGCTCAGAGTCTCTACTTTTATCCAATGTAAAAAACACAATTTCACATTTTGCTACATAATAATAATATACCATTTAGCAGACGCTTTTATCCAAAGCGACTTACAGTCATGCATGCATACATTTTTGTGTATGGGTGGTCCCGAACCCACTACCTTGGCGTTACAAGCGCCGTGCTCTACCAGCTGAGCTACAGAGGACCACATAAGACCGAATCGAGCCGGTCGGTCAGAAATAATGTTTTATATATGCTTCAAACTACAAATTTAAGGGCACTGAAGTGGTAAACACAATGGCATAAAAAGGCAAACATAAAAATGAAAGAGGAGAAAATAAATTTAGAATGGTTATCTCTGTATTAGTATTACCCACATCAGCCCATTAAAACACCTAGGTAGAGCAGAGAGGACGTAGAGCATGTGGCTTTGCAACACGTAGGTGTTTCATCTCCACACTGGAATGATTTTATCACTGCGACGCCACACAGGCCTCATGCCGCTCAGGTAGGATGGTACCAGAATTTGTTTTATAAAAACTAAACTAAAGAAAGAGCATACAGGGCAACAACACTTCAGGAGCACACAGACACCAAAAATATCCCTAGCATTAATATTTTCAACTGGCTCGGCTCGCTATTACAGCACCACCAATTTCCATATATTAAAGGTGGATACAATTCCTATTGAGATGGTTGGCCGGAAACAGCCAATGAATCTGCCAAAAGCTCCAGCAATGTGCTTGTTAAAGTGAAAATCGGGAGATACCCTATTTGTTTGAGCTCCTCTGCAAAAACCTGTTACAGAGTCTAGCCTTGCGTGGTGTGGCACTGTCGTTGAAGAATATGAGCACCATGATCATGGTGAGATAGAGGATGGTAGTGGCCACGCTGATTAGCTTCAGCTTAGAGAAGTAGTGCACGTCATAGATAAACAGGTAGACTGCCATCAAGAGACTGATCAGGAAGGAGTGCCACCACCAGTGAGTCCTATATAAAACACAACACCCTCAGCTCAATAATTTTTTGGGACACTGTAGTGAGGTCTAAGTGCTTCGATCGATGAGCAGAGATAAATTGAATCAAAATCAAATCAAATCAAATGTTATTTGTCACATGCGCCAAATAAAACAGGTGTAGACCTTCTCATGAAATGCTTACTTACAAGCCCTTAACCAACAATTAAGTTTTAAGAAAATAAGAGTTAAGAAAAAATTTACTAAATAAACTAAAGTAAAAAAAGTAACACAAGTAAGTTAATAAAATAACAACAACGAGGCTATATACAGGGGGTACCGGTACCAAGTCAGTTTGTGGGGGTACAGGTTAGTTGAGGTGATTGAGGTAATATGTACATGTAGGCAGGGGTTAAGTGACTATACATAGATAATAAACAGCAAGTAGCAGCAGTGTAAAAGTCTGGGTAGCCATTTGATTAATTGTTCAGCAGTCTTATGGCTTGCGGGTAGAAGCTGTTAAGTAGCCTTTTGGACCTAGACTTGGCGCTCCGGTACCGCTTGCCATGTGGCAGCAGAGAGAACAGTCTATGACTTGGGTGGCTGGAGCACGCACCCCTGAGGGGCCCACATGTTGAGGATCAGCATTGCAGATGTGTTGTTGCCTACCGCCTGGGGGCAGCCCATTAGGAAGTCCAGGATCCAGTTGCAGAGGGAGGTGTTTAGTCCCAGGGTCCTTAGCTTAGTGATGAGCTTTGTGGGCACTATGGTGTTGAGCTGTAGTCAATGAACAGCATTCTCACATAGGTGTTCCTTTTGTCCAGATGGGAAAGGGCAGTGTGGAGTGCAATTGAGATTGCGTCATCTGTGAATCTGTTGGGGCGGTATGCGAATTGGAGTGGGTCTAGGGTTTCCGGGATGATGGTGTTGATGTGAGCCATGACCAGCCTTTCAAAGCACTTCATGGCTACAGACTTGAGTGCTACGGGGCGGTAGTCATTTAGGCAGGTTACCTTGGCGTTCTTGGGCACAGGGACTATGGTGGTCTGCTTGAAACATGTAGGTATTACAGACTCGGTCAGGGAGAGATTGAAAATGTCAGTGAAGACACTTGCCAGCTGGTCCGCGGATGCTCTGAGTACACGTCCTGGTAATCCATCTGGCCCCGCTGCCTTGTGAATGTTGACCTGTTTAAAGGTCTTACTCACATCGGCTACGGAGAGCGTGATCACACAGTCGTCCGGAACGGCTGGTGCTCTAATGTATGCTTCAGTGTTGCTTGCCTCGAAGCTAGAATAAAAGGCATTTAGCCCATCTGGTAGGCTTGCATCACTGGGCAGCTCGTGGCTGGGTTTCCCTTTGTAGTCCATAATAATTTGCAAGACCTGTCACATCCGACGAGTGTCAGAGCTGGTGTAGTAGGATTCAATCTTAGTCCTGTATTGACACTTTGCCTGTTTGATGGTTCATCTGAGGGCATAGCGGGATTTCTTGTAAGCGTCCGGATTAGTGTCCCGCTCTTTGAAAGTGGCAGCTCTAGCCTTTAGTTCGGTGCGGATGTTGCCTGTAATCCATGGCTTCTGGTTGGGATATGTATGTACAGTTACTGTTGGGACGACGTCATTGATGCACTTATTGATGAAGCCAGTGACTGATGTGGTATACTCCACAATGCCATCGGATGAATCCCGGAACATATTCCAGTCTGTGCTAGCAAAATAATCCTGTGGTTTAGCATCCGCGTCATCTGACAACTTCCACATTAAGCGAGTCACTGGTAATTTTAGCTTGTAAGCAGGAATCAGGAGGATATAATTATGGTCAGATTTGCCAAATGGAGGGCGAGGGAGAGCTTTGTACGCATCTCTGTGTGTGGAGTAAAGGTGGTCTAGAGGTTTTTTTCCTCTGGTTGCACATGTGACATGCTGGTAGAAATTAGGTAAAACTGATTGAAATGTGCCTGCATTGAAGTCCCCGGCCACTAGGAGCACCGCTTCTGGATGAGCATTTTCTTGAATGATATCAGAAAGAAATATTTGCATCATTTAGAATGTTTTCATAAAACAAGAATAGATTTACTGTTGACACGAAGACTTTACACTTTTGGTTTTCCCATTTATGTTTTGAGGTTAGACTTTAACACATATACAGTGAGGGAAAAAGTATTTGATCCCCTGCTGATTTCGTACGTTTGCCCACTGACAAAGAAATGATCAGTCTATAATTTTAATGGTAGGTTTATTTGAACAGTGAGAGACAGAATAACAACAACAAAAATCCAGAAAAACGCATGTCAAAAATGTTATAAATTGATTTGCATTTTAATGAGGGGAAATAAGTATTTGATCCCTCTCAATCAGAAAGATTTCTGGCTCCCAGGTGTCTTTTATACAGGTAACGAGCTGAGATTAGGAGCACACTCTTAAAGGGAGTGTTCCTAATCTCAGCTTGTTACCTGTATAAAAGACACCTGTCCACAGAAGCAATCAATAAATCAGATTCCAAACTCTCCACCATGGCCAAGACCAAAGAGCTCTCCAAGGATGTCAGGGACAAGATTGTAGACCTACACAAGGCTGGAATGGGCTACAAGACCATCGCCAAGCAGCTTGGTGAGAAGGTGACAACAGTTGGTGCGATTATTCGCAAATGGAAGAAACACAAAAGAACTGTCAATCTCCCTCGGCCTGGGGCTCCATGCATGATCTCACCTCGTGGAGTTGCAATGATCATGAGAACGGTGAAGAATCAGCCCAGAACTACACGGGAGAATCTTGTCAATGATCTCAAGGCAGCTGGGACCATAGTCACCAAGAAAACAATTGGTAACACACTACGCCGTGAAGGACTGAAATCCTGCAGCGCCCGCAAGGTCCCCCTGCTCAAGAAAGCACATATACAGGGCCGTCTGAAGTTTGCCAATGAACATCTGAATGATTCAGAGGAGAACTGGGTGAAAGTGTTGTGGTCAGATGAGACCAAAATAGAGCTCTTTGGCATCAACTCAACTCGCCGTGTTTGGAGGAGGAGGAATGCTGCCTATGACCCCAAGAACACCATCCCCACCGTCAAACATTGAGGTGGAAACATTATGCTTTGGGGGTGTTTTTCTGCTAAGGGCACAGGACAACTTCACCGCATCAAAGGGACGATGGACAGGGCCATGTACCGTCAAATCTTGGGTGAGAACCTCCTTCCCTCAGCCAGGGCATTGAAAATGGGTCGTGGATGGGTATTCCAGCATGACAATGACCCAAAACACATGGCCAAGGCAACAAAGGAGTGGCTCAAGAAGAAGCACATTAATGTCCTGGAGTGGCCTAGCCAGTCTCCAGACCTTAATCCCATAGAAAATCTGTGGAGGGACCTGAAGGTTCAAGTTGCCAAACGTCAGCCTCGGAACCTTAATGATTTGGCAAAGATCTGCAAAGAGGAGTGGAACAAAATCCCTCCTGAGATGTCTGCAAACCTGGTGGCCAACTACAAGAAACGTCTGACATCTGTGATTGCCAACAAGGGTTTTGCCACCAAGTACTAAGTCATGTTTTGCAGAGGGGTCAAATACTTATTTCCCTCATTAAAATGCGAATCAATTGATAACATTTTTGACATGCGTTTTTCTGGATTATTTTGTTGTTATTCTGTCTCTCACTGTTCAAATAAACCTACCATTACAATTACAGACTGATCATGTCTTTGTCAGTGGGAAAACGTACAAAATCAGCAGGGGATCAAATATTTTTTCCCCTCACTGTAGCACGTAGGACACACTGATTGGTGTCACCTTGTTAGTCAGTATGTGTTCCACCTGTGCTGGGTTGTCCATCTCTTTATTCTGAAGGCGGTTTCACCTGTGTTGGCCCAGTGCTCCAGTTGGCTTGAGCGATGTGGAGGGTTAACACCTTTAGTTGGCTCTCCCTATTTTGATTTCTAGAAAAACAATCCTTTATCTGATCTTCCCTGTTTTCGTTTTGCTCCACTTTTTGGTTTGCTTTCTGTCTTTAACTTTGGTGTGGGTTTTTCTTTTGTTTGCCTCTTCTTGGGAAAATTTAGTGTGTGCTCATGGTGGGTGTCTTTTAGGTTCCAGTTGTTGTTGCTAGTCAACTTTCAGTTGACACCCCCATGAGTGTCTTTCAGAACCCCTCCTAAAACCCCACCTGTTTCGTTTTGGTTGTTGTCAGTGACACTTTGTTAGATCCCCCTTCTGTTTGAGCATCATTATTTGGTTTTCTTGCTGGGGAACGTAACATAAACATACCGACACAGATAATCTAGCAAACTGGAAATGTTGGTAATACGTTTTACAAATATTACACAATGCATTTACATACAAAGAGAGCGAGCACAGCATGCCATTATTGTGATAACGAGACCCATGGATGTATGGCTCCACCCACCTCTGCACACAAGTGGAAGTAGCAAAGCAGGATGGTGGACTGGGAGTAGGTGATGAGGAAAATTATGAACACCAGGAACAGGAACCCAAACATGTAGTACATATGGTGAGATTTCTTTGTTGTTGAAAATACTCAACAATGAATCAAATGCAGTCTCCTTGTTCAGTGGCTGAGTGACCTTAGTTCAAATAAATTATTAGGTAGTTACTTATTAGTTAGATTGTAAATTTTAATTACACATTAATAATCAATGAATTACTTGTTGTTTTCTTTTGGAATCATTATACAAGCACCACTAGGCAAATTCATGCTCCTGGTTGAAACCATGTAATGACCAGATGCTGTTGAGGATGAACATTTGCTGGATGAAGATGCAGCCAAAGGGCAGGATGCCCCCCATGACGATGCCGGGCACGGGCTTGGTGAAGAAGGAATGTTCATGTATCTGCCTAGAGCACAGAGAGTAGCATAGAAACTCATAAAAACATTGTTAGACCCTTGTTAGTGTGCTTTGTTTCCTTTGATTGTTATGCCAGTGTGAAAGAGATTGCAAACACAGAAGGGAAATGCACACAATGTAAGATGACCTGAAAAAGTTATTCATACATACAGTGTGATTGATAGCTGAAACTCACAGACCTCTTGAAGCCAAAGTAGGCAAGGCACCCACAAAGTTGAGGGGCACGGAGATGCCAAAGCACAAAGCGAAGATGGCCACCAGCGTGCCGAAGGGGGTGGCTGCCAAGAAGCCTTCCAACCACAGGATCAGGTTCATCATGAGAAAGAGGGAGAGAACATGGGTGAGGGAGGGGCGGGACAGTGAATATATCACTGGGGAGCATGCCTAAGAGCACACATTACACCAGGGCCCATATTCACAAAGCATCCAATGCTGCTTTTCGACAATACACCCTTATGTTATACTGTTTCCATTGCTAGGACTGACAGTGAGGACTTGTGAAGAGCAGAATCAACAACCTCTGCATAATCAAAACAGTTTCTTTGTGAGAAGGTGTTAAAGTTCACAGTTAGCTATAGTTATGTAAATGCCAGCTGAAAAGTACCAGTGGCCTGGCTTTGGCCCCAAGTTACTGGGGGACTAAGACAGGGGGGTTGGGAGAGACTGTGACCCCATTCAATGTCACCCCTGGACAGACCAAGCAGGAAGGAGCTTACCCAACGACTCTAAGGTAGTGGTTGTGTGGCTACAAAGGGAAGCACAGCAGCGAGCTGCCCAGTGACACGAGCCTACCAGACAAGCTAAATCACTTCTATGCTCGCTTCGAGGCAAGCAACACTGAAACATGCATATGAGAGCATCAGCTGTTCCGGATGACTGTGATCACGCTCTCCGTAGCCGATGTGAGTAAGACTGTTAAGCAGGTCAACATTCACAAGGACGCAGGGCCAGACGGATTACCAGGACATGTACTCAGAGCATGCGCTGACCAAATGGCAAGTGTCTTCACTGACATTTTCAACATGTCCCTGACTGAGTCTGTAATACCAACATGTTTCAAGCAGACCACCATAGTCCATGTGCCCAAGAACACTAATATAACCTGCCTAAATGACTACCGACCCGTAGCACTCACGTCTGTAGCCATTAAGTGATTTGAAAGGCTGGTCATGGCTCACATCAACACCATTATCCCAGAAACCCTAGACCCACTCCAATTTGCATACCGCCCCAACAGATCCACAGATGATGCAATCTCTATTGCACTCCACACTGTCCTTTCCCACCTGGACAAGAGGAACACCTATTTGAGAATGCTATTCATTGACTACAGCTTAGCGTTCAACACCATAGTGCCCTCAAAGCTCATCAAGCTAAGGACCCTGGGACTAAACACCTCCCTCTGCAACTGGATCCTGGACTTCCTGACAGGCCACCCCCTGGTGGTAAGGGTAGGCAACAACACATCTGCCTTGCTGATCCTCAACACGGGGGCCCCTCAGGGGAGCATGCTTATTCCCCTCCTGTACTCCCTGTTCACCCACGAATGCGTGGCCAAGCACAACTCCAACACCATCATTAAGTTTGCCGATGACACAACGGTGATAGACCTGATCACCGACAACGATGAGACAGCCTATAGGGAGGAGGTCAGAGACCTGGCCGTGTGCTGCCATGACAACAACCTCTCCCTCAATGTAATGAAGACAAAGGAGATGATTGTGGACCAAAGGAAAAGGAGGACCGAGCACACCCCTATTCTCATTGACGGGGCTTTAGTGGAGCAGGTTGAGAGCTTCAAGTTCCTTGGTGTCCACATCACCAACAAACTAACATGGTCCAAACACACCAAGACAGTCGTGAAGAGGGCACAACAACGCCTATTGCCCCTCAGGAGACTGAAAAGATTTTCCATGGGTCCTCAGATCCTCAAAAAGTTATACAGCTGCACCATCGAGAGCATCCTGACTGGTTGCATCAAGGCGCTACAGAGGGTAGTGCATATGGCCCAGTACATCACTGGGGCCAAGCTTCTTGCCATCCAGGACCTCTATACCAGTCAGAGGAAGGCCCTAAAAATTGCCAAAGACTCCAGCCACCCTAGTCATAGACTGTTCTCTCTGCTACCGGTACCGGAGTGCCAAGTCTAGGTCCAAAAGGCTTCTTAACAGCTTCTACCCAAGCCATAAGACTGTTGAACAGCTAAACAAATGGCTACCCGGACTATTTGCATTGACCCCCCCCCATTTTCTTTTCACGCTGCTGCTGCTCGTTGTTTATTATCTATGCATAGTCACTTTACCTCTACCTACATGCACGTATTACCTCAATTACCTTGACTAACCTGTACCCCCGCATATAGCCTCGTTATTGTTATTTTATTGTTACCCTTTAATTTTTTGACTTTAGTTTATTTAGTAAATCTTTTCTTAACTCTTATTTGTCTTTAAACTGCATTGTTGGTTAAGGGTTTGTAAGTAAGCATTTCACAGTAATGTCTACATCTGTTGTATTCGGCGCGTGTGACAAATTTGATTTGAATAGTGACAAATTTGATTTGAATAGTGAAATTGTGACTGAACAATTTTTACAAAAAGTAACAGCTCTTAATTTACACATGCTATTATATTCGTCTTTAATAAGACTCCACAACTGTTAGTTGGCATGCTTCACATCTACTTGCATAACACAACATAACTGATAAACTGAAATGGCACTCTCACTCAAGTTGCACAAAAGGAACTCGGTGCAAACCACACACCCAAATATTATATTGAGCCACTTCCGCTATATTTTAATTATCACTAAAAGAGTAAAAAAACTTTTTCTGAACGGCAGATAAACATGTAAGGGCTCAAAGGGTTATTTGAGTCGCTGGCTGGTCATTATGGTTCCACATAGAACCATCACCCTTACCAAAGAAACCTTGTCCTTTGTATGAACACTGCTCAAAAAAAAAAAGGGAACACTAAAATAACACATCCTAAGTCTGAATGAATGAAATAATCTTATTAAATACTTTTTTCTTTACATAGTTGAATGTGCTGACAACAAAATCACACAAAACTTATCAATGGAAATCAAATTTATCAACCCATGGAGGTCTGGATTTGGAGTCACCCTCAAAATTTAAGTGGAAAACCACACTACAGGCTGATCCAACTTTGATGTAATGTCCTTAAAACAAGTCAAAATGAGGCTCAGTAGTGTGTGTGGCCTCCACGTGCCTGTATGACCTCCCTACAACGCCTGGGCATGCTCCTGATGAGGTGGCGGATGGTCTCCTGAGGGATCTCCTCCCAGACCTGGACTAAAGCATCCGCCAACTCCTGGACAGTCTGTGGTGCAACGTGGCGTTGGTGGATGGAGCGAGACATGATGTCCCAGATGTGCTCAATTGGAATCAGGTCTGGGGAACGGGCGGGCCAGTCCATAGCATCAATGCCTTCCTCTTGCAGGAACTGCTGACACACTCCAGCCACATGAGGTCTAGCATTGTCTTGCATTAGGAGGAACCCAGGGCCAACCGCACCAGCATATGGTCTCACAAGGGGTCTGAGGATCTCATCTCGGTACCTAATGGCAGTCAGGCTACCTCTGGCGAGCACATGGAGGGCTGTGCGGCCCCCCAACGAAATGCCACCCTACACCATGACTGACCCACCGCCAAACCGGTCATGCTGGAGGATGTTGCAGGCAGCAGAACGTTCTCCACGGCGTCTCCAGACTCTGTCACGTCTGTCACATGTGCTCAGTGTGAACCTGCTTTCATCTGTGAAGAGCACAGGGCGCCAGTGGCGAATTTGCCAATCTTGGTGTTCTCTTGAAAATGCCAAACGTCCTGCACGGTGTTGGGCTGTAAGCACAACCCCCACCTGTGGACGTCGGGCCCTCATAC